>NC_044497.1:55940825-55995825 GCF_902362185.1 Chanos chanos
AGGGAATTGGAACAGGGCCCAGTCAATCAAATGCTGGTGCTGTTTATCATAGACGGAGACAACCTAGAGCTAGAGACAACTTCTGTGTCTTCCTTTAAAAAACACTCCTTCTAACCCCCTGGGATTTTTATTTGAGCTGTATTTCTGGATCTCCGTCGGCCGTAAACAGGAACATTCTGTCTGAATGATGCTGAGGTGAGCATCTTTGACCTAACAAACAGAAAGACAGGAAGCAGAGAGGGGGAGTGTAGACAGGGGAGGGGGGGGAGGTATGGAGGCTGCCTAAACCATCGCTCATGGAAACCAGACGGGACAGCTGCCGATGTTCTGTGCCTTCGGAGCGAGAGCGTCTGACTGAAACACACTGTGTTCTGCCCTTCCACATTAACTCTCAGTGAAGACCTCGGCACCGCGTGGGTCTGCATGCCTACCGAGGCTGTTTAGCTGACGGGGGCGTCGGGGGGGGCGGGGGGTGGTGAAGAGAGACAAATTCACGCTGCTGTCAGAGCAGGTGAGAGGGAAGCTAGACATAGTCTTGCCTGCTCTACATACTCTTTGATGTGAGAGAACCTGCTAGAATTTCAAAAGCATTAGCCAAAAAAGTGAAAAAAAAAGCGATAATAGTAATCTAGGTAATGTTTTAAGGCACCCTTTTGTAAGATACTGGTTTGGCCCTTCAAATCTCTCAGGTTAAAGTCATTGTTGCATTGCATTAGTGCTTTGTTCACGTGTAGTAGCTCAGGTAAAAATACAGAGAAGACTGACAGCTGTTTTTAGCCTTGTTTGCTGTGTGCCTGGGGTGTTTACGGTTCGTTTTTAATTACAGACTGCCGGGGCGACACTCACGGCAGGAACACGGATTAATAATAAGGAGGTTCCCTTCAGATATGACCATCCCCTACTGTCCACGCTTGAAATTAAAAATACAAAAAATAAAACAAAATAAAATAAAACAAGAAAAGCTAAGCACATGCAGTAGCTACTGAAGTGGCACATTCGATAATTAATCCCTTTTTTTTTTTCTCTCAGAATTCCATGCTTCAGTTGGGAACTGTCAGATTGGATGGGAATGAGTTTGTTTTTGAAACACATTTTTAAAAATGAATGATTTCTTCTCTTCGTCAAACTCTCTTATCCTAAGAATTCAATGGTTTATGAAAGAGCTTGTGTTCACAGAGCATCTATACTCCTCTTTCATATATTCAAACATCTCCACTCCTCTTCCCACTGAATGAGCTGTCAATCTCACAGTGTCGTAACAGTCAAACATGTAAGACAGGATAAGAAATACATGAAAAATAAAGACGTGTATTCATAAAATCCCAGCGATATGCACAGGGCGGCGGTGGTGGTGCTGCTGGTTGGGGGAGGAGGTGGGGGGGGGGGGGTGGTATATGATATATTTATGAACACACTGATTCTAGGAATCAAGAAGTGTTTTGGGTTTGTTTTTTTTTTCTGGAATCAGACGCACGGCAGCAGTTTCATTCACTGGACCTTTAAATCATATGGTTCCACAGTCTGTGGGATTTTAATCATGTTGTATGTGGTTTCTAACACACACACACACACACACACACACCGAGGGGGAGAGAGAGAGAGAGAGAGAGAGATTCCTCTTGGCTGCTTGGATAAATGGCTCCTCCTGTGATGAGCTATGAAAAGGGGAAAAGAGAGTAACCATCCCTGTCTCTATCAATACTGTTCTACAGTCTCCCAATTTCACATCCCCACTCTCATCTAAGACAGCATTTATTCTGTTTTATCCTGCTAAGCCTGTAGATGAACAATACAAAAACCCACCGTTTAGACAAGAACATTACTAAATTACACTTACACTGGCAGTAATACACTCAGACATCAGGATTTCTGCCTACCTCTACCCAAAACCTTGAGCCTGTTTAACAGAAGAAGGAAAAAAAGCTGTTCAAGTTAGAGCCAAGGGACTTTTACTGTTCCTGCCCCACATACTGTGTCTGATTTCTGCACAGAGCTGTCAAAATAACCTGTAGTTCATTATTCAGAATTCTGGATTTGAATTGAAAACACACACACACACACACACACACACAGAGTTATGTGTACCATATGGAATTTATGTGAGGGTTTTGTTAGAATTACTCCATTTAGACTCGGGTTGCCATGTTGCCATGTACAACAAATTAAAAAACAGAACAAATATTCCTAAAGTATCGACCGACTGCCTGATTAGTCAGTAGTGAGGCTGTGAGGGGCTCTATGGATCAGCGTGAAGATGCTGGAAAAAAAAAAATAATAACGATTTGGGTTAAGGCCAACAGGATTCTCTGGCTTCAGCCCTGGTTATAGACACACATCACGACTTTTATAATCCTGGCCTTTAATGAACAATGGATCCGGATGCAGTCACACACACACACACACACACACACACACACACACACACACACAGGGGATGGACAAAGTAGCGGAAAAACCTAATACATGAACATCAAGGAAACAGTGAGGAGTGGGGCCACTCTTCGCCATCAGAACCTCAGTTGTTCTCGGAACGATGTCACAGAAGTCCTGAAGCACACACAGTGGGATACTGCACCATTCCTCAAGAAGAAAAGCCTCCACCTCTTTCTGGGATGAAGGAGAGAAGGCAGAAATCTACTTCACATTCTGTGCACCAGAACTTCCCATAAACGGTCGGTGATGCTTAGATTTGAAGACTGGGGAAGCCATGGAAGGTGCTTCATTGACTTCACCCTGGTGTTCTTGAAAGCACTCTTGGATTTGTTTACAACATCGTGAGGGAAGAGTGTTTCATCATGACGGATTTGCACAAGTGCTTCTAGCCCTGCAAAAAGGCCTTGTATTCCATGGCCTTTTGCACAACCATGCAAAGCAATCATTGGATCTAATGGATCCCATAAGATCCTGTAACAGAGCTACTGTCCGTTCCAGTATATATAATGAATAGCCAACGTAATACTTGGTTTAACAATGCCATTTAATTGTGCGCGACTACAGCATACAGACAAATAGTGGTAAAGATGGACTACATTGGCGGCATCTACAACAGAAAACATAACTAAAATAAATCCTAAATTTTCTGACATTTAGGGTGGCCAACTGAACGGGTAGGAATTGTATATGGATTCCATCATTGCACAGCTTTGCAGAGCAATAATGTAAATATGTCCGATATAGTGACGGTGTAGATGTAGCCACGGTTGTCACGTGAGGGAAAGACCTGACTGTAGTGTTGCTTGGGTATTTGTAGTTTTGGGCTGTGATGTCATTCCCATGGCATGTCTAAGTCTGTGGCAGATGTGGGGGGATTTTAAAATTGTTTGGATAATAATTGAATGAGACATTTCAAAATATTCATGTATAAATTTTTAATTGTGTATTATTTTGTATGGACTATTAATTGTAATTTATTATAATTGTAAATTGCAAATTATTGTGGCAGTACGCTTGTTAGTTAGTTAGTTTGTTTGTTTGTTTTGTCATGAGTTATTTTTTGTTTAATTAAAAATGGTTTCTCCCTTGAGCTTAAAAACCCCAGGGCAGTTTGTCCAGTTGAGTAGTGAGATATGAGGAGAGCTGTTTTGAACATTGTAATTGAGTTAAGGCACAAATGCTTGACTGATTTTTTTTTTTTTTTTTTTATTCTTTTGGGGAAAATTGCGTTTGGTTTTTGGTTTCGCTTTGGTTGCACTTGTTACTACCTGGTTTGAGACACTCAACACTTGGAGAACTGTCATTTGGAAAAAAAAAAAAAAAAAGCTACATTCTTTGGCATCACACAGCATCTGTTCTGCCTTTTTTTCCGTGACTGCAAGGTCACCCTTCACAGATCCAAAGGCCATACGTTACAGGACCCCCCCCCCCCCAATGTGTAACCGTTGGCAACCGACATTGTTGGTTCAAGGGCCTCTCAGGCTTTCTCCAAATGTAAACCCACCCTGATGTAGGAAACAGGGCAACAGATGATTCATTAGATTATATTACTTTTTTTTTTTTCCATTGCTCAGGGGTCAAAGTTTTGTGGGGGGGGTTTTTTTCGCCAGGTTACACATCTTGGGCATTGGCTGTGGACACAGGCGGTTTCCAGACAGCAGCGCTGCAGTACATTTCAGCGTTTTCGCTGTTTTTCTTCCATCAATTTGTTTATGCTTGTATAAACTGAATGTTATGGGACTGATTTGATACACACCTGCTCCCAGATCTCGCTTTTTATTTATAGAGTCAGACAAGCAGAGTCAACTCCAGCTCTTCAGTTTAAAACTGAGGAAATAGCTGGACAAGGATGAGCATTTTCCCCATTGTCAACAAAAGTCACAACAGAAGAAATGCTCGAAATTGCATATATGTGTGTGTGCGTGTGTGTGTCTGTGTGTGTGTGTCTACATACCATTCAGTTTAGACAGACAGCTAACAAATATATTTATATATATATATATATGTGTGTGTGTGTGTGTATACAGTATGTATGTGTGTGTGTGTATATATATATATATATATATATATACACGTGTGTGCATATGTGTGTGTGTACCATTCAGTTTAGACAGACCACTAACAAATATAAACAACGGAGCCATGGCCCCCCACTGACCACGGAAAACCATACTGTGCATTCGAAGGCCCAGTTTCCATGAGAGAGAATCGGTAACACAAAAATCAAAGAAGAACCGTAGGGTTGGACATACATAATTCAGAAATATCATACATTTTCATTCACGGATGCTTCTGCCATCCCATCGTCAATGCTAAGATTTTCATTTCACTGTTTTATGCATATTTTGCACGGACGGTCATTTTATCATACAGAAATGCATAAGCTAATGTAAATAACATCACACGATTTCAGCCTCACTTCAATTCTTTTCTTTTTCAAATTTATCCGTTAACGTTGTTCTCCCCCTCTTTGTATGTGCGAAAAAGAGAATTATTTAAGATGTGATAAAAATGTATGAATATGTTTGCATGCATTGCGGCTCGCCACAGCAGAGCGCTGGAGACTGACTGCTCAAGGGTCTCAGCCCGTTATGCGTCCCGTGGTTTCAAATCGATATTTCTTCATAATTGAAGAGTCCAACTACCACCCTTTTTTTTAAGCACTGATGAAAACCTAAGTACAATCTGTTGAACTGTGTTAAGAATCTAATTTGGCTTTGCTTTCTTAGAGCAGATGAGCGTCAAATGGGTTTAGAATACGCGCACGGTACATGCAGGACATTAGAACATGCATGACACGTTATTAAAGGTCATACATGACCAGCATGCACGTTCATGGAACACGCCGCAGGACCGACTCTATTACCTGTCATATAATGCAGGGACAAGCACATGAACTGCTTTGAGAAACGGTTTAGCGTTATCCTACGAGTACCGTACCTAGCCCGCATTCAGTTTTTCCATTCCCACATCCTGTGTCTTGTGTTAACTTCAAAATTAATTTAGCACTGTCTCACTGTTCGTTCTTTTGCCCCAAAAAAGTCTGCTAGGAAGCTGTTGGACAGCACTGTATTTAGCGTGTCTGTTGAAGGACTACTCACGCTTGGACCAAGTGGAGCGTGCATGAACGTGAATTGCATGGTACAGGAAAAAGCACTTCGTGAGACAAGTCTTGTTCAGGCTGAGATTTGGTTTGAAAAGGGTTTTGAAAAAAAAGCTGTTTGAAAAGTCAGCATATATCACTATCCATGAAATATAAACGTTTTAAACTTTAAAGAAAGTCGTCGCTTTTATTCAGACACGTCTATTGTTTGTTTGAGTAGTTAAAACCGCGTTTCCAAGACGCGGCGTTAAAACGTTGTCTTGTACGGTATGTGTCTTCCGGCAGTGGCGGGTAAGAGTTAGAGAGAGCAGCTGTTGTAGGGATAATGAGTCTGTCCCCTCTCTCTCTCATAATTAACACTGTTTAATTAAAGCTAGCCCACTCCTGCAGTTTGTGAGGGTGTTGCGCACAGAGTGGGAGGGCGACTGTATTCTCAAGGGCTTAGATTGTTATGGCTCATTAATGTATCTGTTTGTCAAGTTGCAAACAGAATGAAGAGGAAAAACGAGTCGACGAGCGAACGACGAAGTAACGAACGGAGACCTCGGCAGCGAGTGTAACGCAATACTGCATAAGTGTATTGTTTACATAGGCCTTTAATGTAACATAGCCTAATGTTTAATTACTAAAGCCAGTCACGGCAACAAGCTCCTTGATGAACAAATCTTAAACACAATTCATAAGCAGCACCAACCGATAATGAGTAGAGAAGGGAAAAAAAGACGTTAGAAAGGATCCATGCTGGAAGATGGATCGGAGATAAAAACGGTAAAGGACAAATACGGCAGAGAAAGGACGTGAACACAGAAGCTGCTCCACACTGTAAAACCATTTGAGAATCGGTTGGCAATGCCTCACAAGTCCGTGTCCGTAAGGTCAGCGCGTCCGCTGAGTGAATATTAAAGCCCCTGTGTAAGTTTGGCCTCCTCCTCCCCTCTACCTCCAGCCCACAGAGGGCAGTCATTTTAAAAAAAGAAGAGCACAAAACCCAGGAAAACACTTCAGGCAAGGTCTTCAGCACAAAACTATTTCTCAGCACTTAAACTCAATGGAATGGGCAATGCCATTCCACTCTGTACTCAGCCTGTGTGTTTAAGTGCTGTCCAACTGAAAAAAAAAAAGCCCACTGAGCCACTGATGGGGAAATTAAAAATAAATAAATATATAAAAGAATTAATGAAAAAAAAGGAGCCTGTAGTTCACATTACTGTGTTCTATACATATATCTTACAGCCAAAGTGATCATACAGCAATTTGCCCTGTGTTGTGTCGTCATCTTTCTTCTCCATTGTATGGTCATTGGAGATGAGAAAAAAAGAGGGAGAGAGAGAGATAGAGAATATGTGCTGGTACAGACAGATTAGCGAGAGGACATTCAATGAGGTTAAAAAAAACCAGAGAGAGAGAGAGAGAAAACCTTAGAGGATTGTTTTTGATGATTCTGCACCCTGCTTCTTCCTCTTAATTACATCATTAATTATCCTACCGAGAAATGTAGGTATTTAACATGGTCACATTAGTTAATCAGCAGCTACAATGCAAAGACATGAAGGTGAAAGCCATCAGGCATTTACATAAGGCCTACGCTGTTAAAGCTCATTGAGATTAGGTAACGGAGGCCAGGGAGGCCAGTTTTCACTGGACTGTAACATACGGCTAACGGCCACCGTGCATGTCCTACATCCTTAGCTTCATTCAGACAGGCTGTGGCCCTGCAAAGATATGCTATGGGGGTTTCACGGAATGCTATAGAAACGGAGCCACGCTGTTCATGCGTGTAAGCCTCATTCACGCGTGTTCTGTCTTCAGCCAATCACTCGGCTTTTGTCAACTGACCGATTTTCACCTTTTTTTTTTGTCTGGGCCTCCACCACACACTGGGGAGCATGGGCAGCTCCTTTTTAGTGTTTGGGACTGAGCATGAACATATAGTTTTGACTACATCTCCTCGTACCTCGCTCTCTGTGGTATATTACCTTGCACTCAGTGCATCTGGGCTTGCAATCTGTTTTTTTTTTTTCCTTTTTTTTTTTCCCCCGTATGGTTCCCAAGTCTTTGTGTTGTCCTCAGTGTATAGGTGAAGCCTCTCTCCCGCTTATGCAAGCCTGTTCCTGTGCCCACTGCTGCACAAGCGTCGAGGATGAGAACAGAGATTTCAGACTTCTTCATTGTGTTCCGCTGCACTCATGTACAACACAATGCTTAAATACTGACACTGAGAATGGAGAAAGAATGAGGAGTGAACAATAAACAATAAAAAAGAGACAAGAGGAAGAAGACAAGGAGCCATCCTCTGTCAGCCTGTTAAAAAAAAATGAATTGAAATTAAATAAAATTGAGTTTGAAATACAAGACTATAAAGGAAAAGGTAGGTGTATAAAATTCTAACGTGTTTATCTGTCTGAAGATGCAATATTTGACAAAGGTGGTTGACTATGATGGATCAAGCAGAATGTAAAAAAAAAAAACAAAAAAAAAAACACTTTAAACTTTGTTCAGCTGTGACCTGGTTTCCTGACGACAGGCCGCCGAAGTTTATCCATAGCAACGTTTTCCTCAGTATCTCTCTTAAACTAGACAACGCTAATACGACAGCGCCCTTAGCCTGGTCTTTAAACCAACCGCGTCTCAGTTCTCACCGCAACATACGCCACTTAAAAATAGAGCAGCAGCAGCAACAAGCTGTCTGGTTGCGTAAGTTTCTCCTCTGGAAGGAGCCAGGGCAGACTGCAGAGGAGTTGTGTCTTTTGTCTGTGATTAATGGAGTATGTTTCCACATTGAGACTGCCAGATAATGAGGGAGCCAGTGTTCTCTTGGTTCCAGCCTATGTTAAAATCTTATCTAACCAAAATTTAACAATCAATCACCCTCTGCAAATGGATGTGCTTAACTGGAATCAGGACAGATCTCTCTGTCTCTCTGCTGTTTTTTTTTGTTTTTTTTTTTTGGTGGGGGGTGAGGGGGGTGGGGGCTGGGGTGTCAAAACCCAAGTACAAACATCTGAGGTTAGACCCATTACAAGCAGACGAAACATGATAAATGTGAACTCCTGAATCCCAGTGCAGCAGCCCATTGAGATCCTGTGCATTCCTGCTTTACATCATCACTTTAACATAGCTTCTCACATACAGAAAAAAAAAACAACACAAACTCCGTTCAAATTCAGAGTACTTGATAAGCTGATAACACTTACGAGAGGCAGAGAAAAGGCAGAGATTAGTCAGCGTGTAACCGTTGCCTGATATTACTCTGGTTGTCTTTTGTCAACTGAATCAAGTCTCTTTTTTGCATGCACGCTCTTGCCACCAGGGATTTATGGACGAAGTGCATGTAGCATAAGAGAGAAGGTTCTGGAAAGTGCAGACAAGACAGAATGACTGTGGCAGATATTTTGAAGAGGGTTCCTACGCTCCTACAAGCTCCAAAAAGCGGAGAGTAGAACGCGTCGCCAGAGTGCATCTCTAATCGAATGAGAATCGTGCAGCTGCGCGAGGGGCAGAATGACTCCATTTCCCTTTTAAAGTGGCGTGAGAGGATGGAAGCGGGGAGCACAGGAGTCTTGTCACCGTGTCTTATGAGGAGAGGGACGGGGAACGCTGCCGTGGACGGGAATGAAATGCCAAGGTGAAAACGAGCTGAGTCAGACTGAACCAAAAAAAAAAAAAAAAAGTTGTGAGTTAAGAAAACACTCAGTGAGCCCTTCAGCAACTTGGGTAGGTTGCAGTAAGACAACGGGAACGTGTAAACAGGGGAGATAAAGCTGAAGAAACAGGGGGAAGGTCACAGACAGACGTGAGCAAACACCGTTAAATCAATCAACATCACAGTTCACTTCTTATCATACACACGCGCACACACACGCGCACACACACACATACACGCACACACACAAACACGCATACAAACACACACACACACACACACACACACAAACACGCATACACACACACAAACACACACACACACACACACACTCACCGTCAGAAACAAACTGTGTTTAGAATGATGCCTCGTGTGTGTATGTGGCCTTGAAAAGGCCTTAGGCACTCGATAACAGCGCGCCCATCCTATGTAAACATATATGTTTCAGGCAACCAGAACAGTCAGGTGGTTAAGGACCAGTCGGTGCCTGAGAAACAGAATCAGGTGTGGTAGATTTAAATTAGGAGTAAACTGTGATAGACTGGTACATTCAGATTAGGGGTAAACTACAATAGATTGGTAGATTCAGATTGGGAGTAAACTGTGATAGACTGGTAGATTCAGATTAGGAGTAAACTGTGATAGACTGGTAGATTCAGATTAGGAGTAAACTGTGATAGACTGGTAGATTCAGATTAGGAGCAAACTGTGATAGACTGGTAGATTCAGGTTGGGAGTAAAATGCAATAGACTGGTAGATTCAGGTTGGGAGTAAAATGCGATAGACTGGTAGATTCAGATTAGGAGCAAACTGCGATAGACTGGTAGATTCAGATTGGGAGTAAACTGTGATAGATTGGTAGATTCAGGTTGGGAGTAAACTGTGATAGACTGGTAGATTCAGATTAGGAGCAAACTGTGATAGACTGGTAGATTCAGATTGGGAGTAAACTGTGATAGACTGGTAGATTCAAGTTGGGAGTAAACTGTGATAGACTGGTAGATTCCGATTAGGAGCAAACTGTGATAGACTGGTAGATTCAGATTGGGAGTAAACTGTGATAGACTGGTAGATTCAGATTAGGAGCAAACTGTGATAGACTGGTAGATTCAGATTGGGAGTAAACTGCGATAGACTGGTAGATTCAGGTTGGGAGTAAACTGTGATAGACTGGTAGATTCCGATTAGGAGCAAACTGTGATAGACTGGTAGATTCAGATTATGGGTAAACTACAATAGATTGGTAGATTCAGATTGGGAGTAAACTGTGATAGACAGGTAGATTCAGATTAGGAGCAAACTGCGATAGACTGGTAGATTCAGGTTGGGAGTAAACTGTGATAGACTGGTAGATTCAGATTAGGAGTAAACTGTGATAGACTGGTAGATTCAGATTAGGAGTAAACTGTGATAGACTGGTAGATTCAGGTTGGGAGTAAACTGTGATAGACTGGTAGATTCAGGTTGGGAGTAAAATGCTATAGACTGGTAGATTCAGGTTGGGAGTAAAATGCAATAGACTGGTAGATTCAGGTTGGGAGTAAAATGCGATAGACTGGTAGATTCAGATTAGGAGCAAACTGCGATAGACTGGTAGATTCAGATTGGGAGTAAACTGTGATAGATTGGTAGATTCAGGTTGGGAGTAAACTGTGATAGACTGGTAGATTCAGATTAGGAGCAAACTGTGATAGACTGGTAGATTCAGATTGGGAGTAAACTGTGATAGACTGGTAGATTCAAGTTGGGAGTAAACTGTGATAGACTGGTAGATTCCGATTAGGAGCAAACTGTGATAGACTGGTAGATTCAGATTGGGAGTAAACTGTGATAGACTGGTAGATTCAGATTAGGAGCAAACTGTGATAGACTGGTAGATTCAGATTGGGAGTAAACTGCGATAGACTGGTAGATTCAGGTTGGGAGTAAACTGTGATAGACTGGTAGATTCCGATTAGGAGCAAACTGTGATAGACTGGTAGATTCAGATTAGGAGTAAACTGTGATAGACTGGTAGATTCAGGTTGGGAGTAAACTGTGATAGACTGGTAGATTCAGGTTGGGAGTAAAATGCTATAGACTGGTAGATTCAGGTTGGGAGTAAAATGCAATAGACTGGTAGATTCAGGTCCTCTCTTCAGGAGCTCTGTTGATTTTCTCTGTTTTATTTGAGTAACATTTGGTCACTGCCCTTTTCCCGACTGACTCCATTATAGCCCACATTCAGACACTGAGAGTTCCTGTGCATTATTATACACATTCAAACACTGAGAGCTTTTTACATTTTAATACCTAAACTACCCATTTTCTCTGCTCTGGGCAGTGATTATGGAAGGTTTAGAATGCCTAAGTACATGACAGTTGAAATAGTGGTAACCAGAGAGGTGCGTTATTGTACCACACACAACAAGTCCATTCAACTCTAATGAAACGCAACACGATTATCGTAAAGCAACGTATGCTGGTTGATTGTTTTTCATTTCAACTGTACAGTGTTCCAGGAAAAGCTTGTCTTGTTGTTGTTGTTGTTGTTGTTGCTGTTGTTTTTGTTTTTCACATCCTTCCTTTCCATAATGCAGACATTCAAACAGATTTATTTATCACTGTGATCTGTTGTTTCTGTTGTTGTTTGTTTCTTTGTTTATTTTTTTGTCCTGCGTGATTGCTGTGTTTTTCCATATTTGGTGGTGAAGTATTTGAGCACGTGTTATAAACATGTCTTTCCATCCTGGATTCCTAGTTTACAAACAGAAACAATTCATATTCAATGAATATTCAACAACTAATGTTCAACCAATGTTCAACAGCGGATGTTTACAAACCTTACATAATGACTTATTAGCAATGTTGCCTCTCTGCTTGGATCTGCATTAGGAAAGAGCCGTGTGCAGAGGCAAAATCAATTAGTGTTTAATGCGTTGGTAGCGCTGTGCTGAAGATCTGCAGTGGAGTCCAATGGGAATTGGTGTGTTCAGAAATGTAAACTGAACTAAACTGAATCTGAACCGAATTCAGATTGGTGTTCATTCAATGCACATTCAGCGATTCAATTCGGTTCGTTTGTCTGCTCTCAGCTATTTGTTTAGCCAGAACACATGTCTCTAAAACAGCCTCTTACGCTCAGATGTGAATGTTAGTCTCCTTTAATACAAATGTTATGTTACTTTAGTATGTCAGCAGGCTACTTAACAAACCCACGCAGTGTAGGCGAGGATAGACAGTCAGAAGAGAGACCATCTCAGGCTGTCTGTCATTCAAATGGTCTCTTTAGGCTGATGAGATCATACACCGCTCCCAGGACTGTACCAACCACCCCTGTAACCCCGGGTCTTTGACACACATCCCCCTTTCAGCTCTCGAGCCCTGGGTCGTGACTTGGCCTGACAGTCTTGGGTCGAGACTCAGTCTAATAAAGCTCTCTGATGTCATTAACTGTTGGAGGTCCTGTCTTGCGTAAGCCATTGTCTCGGTTTAATGAAGATGGGAACGACGCAGATGGGCCCTTGGCTGGGGCAGACCTCGGGTCGCCTGTTTCAGCGCCGGGCGGCTTTATTAGAGCCATCAGAGAGAAGACGGGCTCGGGTTCGACCGTTGCTCGAATCACTGCAAAACCGACCTTACAACTCATCTTCTGAAATTTTCATCTGCTACCATTTTGTTAATATGCAATATTCATCATGCCCTCTTACAGGATCTCCTCAGACATTCAGTCTTGCATAATGAGTGAGAGAAAGACCGACCGACTGACTGACTGACAGAGGCCTCTCGGATGACCAGCCCGCCCTGAGCAATTTTAATACGGCGTCTGAGACATCTTAACTGAGCTGAATGGCATCGGTTTCAGTACTGCGGGCTAGGCATTATAAGAGAAGTATGGGCACCTTCATTGTCATTCAAGCCACTCTGTGTAAATGACGGCTTTGAACTCTCAAAGGGAGAACTCTGCAGGTCCACAGCCTCTTCACCGGTCACCAGATAACACAGCTCAGAGCCAGCGGCCGGCCCGGGGCTTTTGATAACGCCGTAATGGATTGGAATTCAGGACACCTTTTTGAAGTCTCTGTCCCTCTTCTCCGGGTTCTCATTTAGCCAGGTAGCAGGTGTCTGCCGTTCGCTGAGGCAGACCCAAGGGGGGGGGGGGGGGGGGTGGGGGGGGGATAAGCCGAGAGGAAACGGGATTCTCAGGAGATTTTTTTTTAGCCGTGGTTTGATTGAGCTGTTGTCTCTTTTCGATAGCACTTTTTCCCCTGTCCCAGACAGATCAGACACATGTGTTTTGGCCTTTTTCCAATTTGTCTCCGTGTGACAGCAGTAATTCTGTCATCAGTTTTCAAAAGGCGTCACTCTGACTTCCCTGAGCCATCTTGTTTTGCCACCGTACGACTCAGTGAAACAATCCAAAACCCTCTCTCATCCCCTCTCAAAGTACAGGTGTGTCTTACAATTCTTCACAGGAGTACATTACTCCGAATGCCTCTCTCTTTTTTTTTTTTTTACACCTTATGATTCAAAACATGAATAAATAAAGCGTTTCTTAAGGATGTTGTTCATAACCTTCTGTTGTCTTAAAAATATTTGTTTCATTTTGTTTTTTCTATTGTTTGCGTTTTTTGTTCTAACCATGGTGACCAATCACCCAGGTAACGGACCCCTTCTCTGGCATAGCGAGTGCTAGTGCATACTGCTCTCAGACATGTCCATCCATAAACACCAGAGTAAACACAGAGTGAACCCAGAGACCATGAGGGACAGGTTGAGTAACTGAGTCTATAACCTGTGTCATAGCGGAGAACTGTGACTCCCAGTGCGGGGGTGTCTGCAGTCATGAACTATCAGCTAGGCAAATGCTCAACCTGGTTCGCTTGTTCCATTCTCACGCCTAAGTATGTGTTCATGTGATGTAAGTATTGTCTTGAGCAGTTACATCACATTTAAGAAAAAAGAAAAACACTCTGGATGAGAATCATTTTTTCTTTTCTTTTCTTTTCTTTTTGTCTTTTTTCTTTTCGGACCAAACTCAACACTGAAAACTTCTCCCTCTCAAACTGTAATCCGACTGTTAAATTGATCCGTCATATCAAATTTGACAATGTTTGAACTAGCAGTTCATTAGACATAGCTTTCAAGAGTTTAAAATAAATAAATCAACAGATTAATAATTTAGGGAATTCTACGGGAGTGGACGTCACATTGCCTGTGATGTATTTGTTTGGCCTGTTGTCTGATGAGACTGAAGTTAAATCCAGTCAGGCATTTTTGTTTAATACTAGAGTTATGGTTGTTGTAGTTGTTTTTTGTTTTTTATTTGGGGGGGGTTGTTTGTTTTGTTTGTTAATTTATGCTATGCAACACAGAAGAGATCCATAAATTGTTTCAACTTGTACAGGAAGAATCGTATTACATAATTGCATTATGCAATGCAATCATATTTGTGAATTTCTGGTGATTTATTATGTAAATTTATAGATACCACAGCCCTAAAAGCATAAATTTAAATAATTTAAGAGAGCGAGATGGTGTAATTCTCAATGATTCTACTGGGGGCTGCATATTTCCATCTTTTCCTTTTTCTTTTTTTTTAAGGATGAAAGCTTAAATTGATCCATGAATCATCTGACTTTGATGCAAAGGTGTTGGAAATAACAAGCATGCAAGCACACACACACACACACACACACGCGTGCGCGCGCACGCACAGAGAGAACAGTACTGTAGGGTCCTGGCGGCAGGGACGTGTTGAGAAGACCCGTTACGACATCGTTACGACGAGGAAGTTGTGACTCAATGAGGAAGCATTGAGGGAGAACTTATTGATTGTGCAGTCGGAGAGGAAAATCATTTTTAATAGCCTAATTTTCCCCTCTGATGAAAAACGTGCCTCGTGGAGACAGCAGCTTGCGTAAGCCGTAGATTCGACGATGGAAACACGCGTGACGCGATCCAACTGAAACGCTACCGAATTTTCCGTCGGACCCGTTGCCCAGGAAGGACGTACACTCTGACATCACTGAGGCTGTAGTTTTAACAGTCATATTGTTGTTGTTGTTGTTGTTGTTTTTTCTTTCCAGATACGCTGAGTTCATGACGACATCGGTGCACGCTGTCTTGCTGTTGTATCATCAGTCAAGCTGTGACCACACCCCGCCACGCCCTCCTGATTCTGTGACTGAGCTCTGTTTCCCTGTCTCTCTGTGAGGACAGAGTGAGATTCAGGCCCCTCTTTAAACTGGAACAAGCCTTAAAATTCATCACCCCACATGCTCAGAGCAGACGTCCAGTCCAGAAGCAAAATGGACACACAAGCCCAAATCCATCAGAGCTGCTGGGCCACGGTCCAGACCGACGCCCGGTTTTTATAATGCATCGCAGCTGAAGAATGAACAGATTATAATACCATTAATATTCAAGATTGGTTTAAAAACCCTTTCCTGTGACTGGCTAAGATTTCATACTAATTGACAAATCTCAGTATGACTTTAATGGTAACTTTATGGATATTATGGATACGATGAGATGAAATAAATATGAATTTATGATGTGTTTCCCTGTCCTCTTCATCGTGATGTTTTGGTTTTTTTTAATATGTCTGAGTAAACTCAGGACCTGCTTTAATTCCCCTCTGCTCCCCCTCTTCCCTCTTCTCTCGACTCAAAAACCTGAAAACTCGAAATGTTTTTTTTTGTACCTTATCTCTCTCTCTCTCTCTCTCTCTCTCTCTCTCTCTCACTCTCACTCTCTCTCGATCGCTCTCTCTTTCTTTCTCATTCTCTCTCTCTCTCTCACTCTCTCGCTCTCTCTTTCTTTCACATTCTCTCTCTCTCTCTCCTGCACATACTCACTCTCTCTCTCTCTCTCTCTCTCTCTCAATCGCTCTCTCTTTCTTTCTCATTCTCTCTCTCTCTTTCACTCTCTCGCTCTCTCTTTCTTTCACATTCTCTCTCTCTCTCTCTCCTGCACATACTCACTCTCTCTCTCTCTCTGTCTCTCTCTCTCTCTCTCTCTCTGTCTCTCGCTTTCTTTCACATTCTCTCTCTCTCTCTCTCTCCTGCACATACTCACTCTCTCTCTCTCTCTGTCTCTCTCTCTCTCTCTCTCTCTGTCTCTCTCTTTCTGTCTCTCTCTGTCTCTCTCTTTCTGTCTCTCTCTCTCACTCTCTCTCTCTCTCTCTGTCTCTCACTCTCTCACTCTCTCTCTCTCTCTCTCTCTCTCTCTCACTCTCACTCTCACTCTCTCTCTCTCTCTCTCTCTCTCTCGTGTAATTGGTTGCAGATCTCGTGGCATTTGGAAATGTCAGCGGCATGCACACCTCTGGCAAATGATAATGGAAATGAAAATTTGTCACCTTTGCAAATGTGCAAGTAATATGCAGAAAAGGGGTTGGAAATCTCATGACTGTCTCCACACCTTTCGCTTTATCTGCGTCACGGAATCTGGGATGATTCTAAGATTAGCCACGGAAACGCATCAGGAGTCATGAAAGAGTACACAGAGCGGCAGTGTGTTTTACATGGCTGCGTGAGATCTGGAAATGACCTTTCACCTCCGGGTGAGGTTTTGATGCGTTTACATCTGCTTACCTATGGAAAACTATGACATGAGCATTGCATGATGGAGTAAACTAGGTGTTTGTGGGAAAGCAGACTGCCGTTGCTATGTAAAACGCATTACACGGTGACGCGCGTGTTTTCCCGAGCAGCGGGGTGACACTGCTTAGTCAGGTGACGTCTTCACAGCGCAGCGGTTGCGTCGCTGCACGTCCTCTAAAACCTCACTTTTATCCCTGCATGTCAGACTGCCATACAAACCTTAACAGCTCTCACTGAGTTTAAAGCACAGGGAAGCATTCTCAAGACTGCCCGTGTTTTAGAGTGAGGTGAATGTTCTACCACTGTGTGTCTGTATACTCTGTGTATGTGTGTGTGTGTGTGTGTGTGTGTGTGTGCATGTGCACTCTGTGTATACTCTGTGTATGTGTGTGCCTGTGTGTGTGTGCATGTGCACTCTGTGTATACTGTGTGTGTGGTAGTGCCTGTGTGTGTGTGTGTGTGTGTGTGTATGTGTGTGTGTGGTAGTTCCTGTCTGTGTGCTCTGTGTATGTGTGTGTGTGTGTGTGTGTGTGTGTGTGGTAATGCCTGTCTGTGTGCTCTGTGCATATCTGTGTGTGTGTGTGTGTGTGTGTGGTAGTGCCTGTCTGTGTGCTCTGTATCTGTGTCTGTGTGTGCGCTCTGTGCGTGTGCGCACGTGCAAGTGCTCTGTGCATATCTGTGTGTGTGTGTGTGTGTGTGGTAGTGCATGTCTGTGTGCTCTGTATCTGTGTCTGTGTGTGCACTCTGTGCGTGTGCGCACGTGCAAGTGCTCTGTGCATATGTGTGTGTGTGTGTGTGTGTGTGTGTGTGTGTGTGGTAGTGCCTGTTTGTGTGCTCTGTGCATATCTGTGTGTGTGTGTGTGTGTGGTAATGCCTGTCTGTGTGCTCTGTGCATATCTGTGTGTGTGTGTGTGTGTGTGGTAATGCCTGTCTGTGTGCTCTGTGCATATCTGTGTGTGTGTGTGTGTGTGTGGTAGTGCCTGTCTGTGTGCTCTGTATCTGTGTCTGTGTGTGCACTCTGTGCGTGTGCGCACGTGCATGCTCCGTGCATATGTGTGTGTGTGTGTGTGTGTGTGTGTGTGTGTGTGTGTGCACCTGTGTGTGCACCTGTGTGTGTTTCACTGCCTTCCATTTCTCAGAGTGTTATCTTGAATTTCCCTGAGGGCTCATCAGAGCTGGATCTCTAGTGCTTTGTAATGAGGAGCTCTAATTACCACTCATGCTATGGAGACTTAACGGTCCTCAGAGGACAAGTGTCCTCTGTCCCCCCGAAACTCCGGGGGCCTTGAAGTGGGCCCGCGTCTCCATGGCAACAGCACACAAGAAGAAACAGTTACGCGTTTAATATTAGATACCTTTGGCTAATCTTCATCAGAACACTCCAGGGAAAAACACAAAGGAATTTATCCACGTCGCTGTTCAGTCATTTGTAAACTACACTGCATCAAAGATTCCAGTGAAAAGAAAAGAAAAAAAGAAAAAAGAAAAGAAAAACATCTTGTTATGTTAAAACCTTTCCAGCCACAAACCACCAAACCTTCAAGCTTCATAGCTGTTTATCACAGACATCTGTTTATCAGACCATCATATGTAAATGAAATCAACAGATGCCCTAAAGCCTCCTGAGTAGCATTAATGATTTATGAACGATACATTTATTTTGAAAAAAAAAAAAAAAAAAGATTACCTCGTGCAGGGAGGGTTGAGAGCAGTTCAGTGAGTGTGTTTTGACATTTTTTGCTCCGTATGCAGCCAGGTTCTTACTGTTGCCGTCTAATGCATCAGTTGTGATGATAAACTCTACGTCTGAATTCTGTGGAAGTCTGTTAATGAAAGAGCCGAGCAGTTTGGTGTCAGTTCAAAAAAACATAATAAATCTCTCTCTCTCTCTCTCTCTCGCTCTCTCTCGCTATCTCTCTCTCTCTCTCTCTCTCTCTCTCTCTCTCTTTCGCTCTCGCTCTCTCTCTCTCTCTCTCTCTTTCGCTCTCTCTCTCTCTCTCTCTCTCTCTCTCTCTCTCTCTCTCTCTCTCTCTCTCGCTCTCTCTCTCTCTCTCTCTCTCTCGCTCTCTCTCTCTCTCTCTCTCTCTCTTTCGCTCTCGCTCTCTCTCTCTCTTCCTTGCTGATCTCAGAAATTTGAACTTCAAACTACAGGCAGACGTGGTTATTCATTCACTCCCTTTGGCTAATGCTTTTAACCCAAAACAACTCATAACAACTGAATGATTCCATGTCAGAGGTGATATGTGTCCCCAGTACCACTCAGGGGAAAACTGGCAGTGAATTGTCTCGTTTGATATCACACTGATCACATCCTTATTCCCTCCAAACAAATCCTGCAAAAGACTTGTAGGTGCCTTTCCTTCTTACCAGAGCACCACTCTCCAACCTTCCTACACCTTGACTTTAATCACGTGCTTCCAGCACCTAAAGAGAAGGTGGTGCCCCCTGTTGGTTTGGGTGTGCTAAAATATGCATTGAGGTGCATTTACCTATTTTGAAACAATTTTTTTTTTGTATTTCTGTCATAGAAACAACATATATGATTAAAAAAACGTGTCATATTCACATAGATGATGGTAACCTAATGTAATCTAACGCTCATAAATGTATAGTGAGTCCATGTCTTCCATGTCCTTGGGTGTTCCCTGAAACTATTCCTCTCTCTCTCAGGTCGTGTTCATCTGTGTTCTCTGTGGGTACAATGCTGTGCCAAGACACACACACACACACACACACACACACATACACACAAAAAAAAACCCAGACTGAGAAAGACAGAGTACTTCGTCACCAGAGCTAATTGAGTAATTGGTCCAAACTGATGGTCATTCATTAGAGCCCCCTCACTCCAGTACAGCCCCCCACCCCCATCCACCCAATCCCCCTCCCATTGCTCTTTGTATGTTATATAGACACTTCTCCCCTCCATTTATCAACGTTTGACGATTCTTTAGTTTCAGAGTAACTGATGAGCAGCTCCACAGAGTCGCGGTGGAAACAGCGGGGTCTCTACAGGCTGGAGAAGTCTGTTAAATTACAGGGCAATCTAGGACAAACTGCTCGTCTAACAGAGCTGGGAGGGAAAAAAAAGAAAGAAAGAGAAAGAAGGAAAAAAAGAAGCAAAGATAGCAAGAGGGAGCTCAGTAACAAAAGATAATTGGAGTTTGTTTTGAAAACGTTAAACAGACGCGTATTGCATATGCGGCGTGTGCGCGCCGTTTCATTATTCACATCGCGATATGTAAATCACAGCTGTATGTTTTTGTTTTGGTTTTTTTGTGGGGGGGGGGGTGGTAGGGATGGGGGGTGATGTTTGAAAATTTCTCACACTTTTACTACTCTGATCTGCAATTAGGACTGCAATTATTTCTTCAGCACAAATAGCGATCTTCAGAGCGATTTCCAGCCCTCCCGACGCGAGCAGAGACAGACCAGCCATGTCTTCCCGCGTTTACCTTGTCCTTACTGAAGCTTTCAGACACTGAACTCAGAGCTTCACCGTCTCCACTGACCCAGAAGAAAGACTGTAAGGAGTTCCGAAGCAATGCACACTGGAGTAGTATGGGAACTGAAAAGGAAACCATTCGGAATTCACCCGCTTCTCCTGTTGCTGAGCGATTTCTGTCTGTGCAAATGAAACCAGTAAAACTCCGTCCGGAATTCCTTTTTTTTCCAGAGCAGGGGAAGCATCCTTCCCTTTCTATATCCTGACCTGTTTTTCTGCAGGGAGTTGTTATCTGTGTTTGGAATTGGGCTTTGGGTCACATGATTCTCGCTGTATGTGTCAGAAAATTAAATGCAGTCATGGTTCAGTAAACAGAGATACCAGGGTACAGAATCATAACTCCAAAGCCAGGCATGTCAGAATGACACCTTACAGTTACTACAGCGTTGTAAGGTCACAGGCATGGGCTGATGATGAAAGACTTACACGACATATAAGGACAGAACAAAGCCGTCTTCCCAGTGCTACAGGATGGAGGGTGGGAAAATGAGGTAAACCCAGAATAGGTACCTCCTCTCCTTTTCAGTTGATTAAGCAGTTAACATTCCATAGTGTTAGAGTCCGGTTTGAAAACACTGGGCAGGACCCGACGTCCAAGCATTTTAGCTAATGTGGCTAAGAAAAGGAGATCTGATGTTTGAGGGCACATTTGGCGGGAGCTTCTGTTACGCCATTGTGTGTATTTCGCTTGGGTATTTCGCTTTGTTCTGTTCCTTGGTGTTTCCCTGGTATGTTTCGGGACGTCCCGTGAGCAGACAGCACCTTAATTACTCGCTCCACCTACGGTCGTGGAATTGGGTGTTCCACCCTATATAAAGGGCGTCGTTTCTGTTTGTCGAGAGCTGTGTCGGAGCCACGCCACGCCACAGTTCATCCACAGCTGCTCTGCGTTCATGGAACAACGCCGTGTTTGTGATCGCCCCGCTCGCAACCAGCATTTGTGTGTGGACTCTCTAGCTTTACGAGCCTTAGTTTTCTTTCATTCTCTCTTCATGTGTCTCTTCTCCATATTAAATACTTTAAAATATACAGAGCCTTTTGTCGCCATGTTTTTTTGCCAGCAGTGCCATCTCACTTCCTTCTGTTCACGCTCCTAACCTTAGACAGGGGCGTAACAGCCTCTGTCAGGAAGACTGCCCGACTTACGGGTGTTTCACGAGGAACAGTGATTAAGGTGATGTTGCCGTGGGAATATGAGGGAAAAAAAACGTCATTCCTTCAGGTTGACCTTGTAAGAATGTCATCATTCGTTTTGTATTTCTCACTATTATCCTTCTATGTCTCTCGTTACTACACTTATACAGAAGTAACCCTTATACATTTCTACAAGTACCTTGGATCTGTGGATCTTTGTGTGACTCACTTAACAAACTAACATGGTCTACAAAGTTCTGTGATTTGCCTGGATTTGGGAGTGTGTGCCCATATTTATGTCTAAGACTACAACTGTGAAGCGAGGTCAAATGCCTAAAGACTCAATAAAACATGTCACATGGTGTGAGAGACCTGTGAGAATCACACGGCTCTCCTTGAGAATTCCATCTCTCAGTGAGGAGCACGCTCCCACTCTCCAGAGAGCTATAATTCATTACAGTACAGTACAATCTAACAACCTCCATCTCGAAAATGTTTGAGGATTTGTTTGATTTGAGAAGCAGAAGACAAGAACTGTTCTGAACCTGCTGATATCAGTCCAATATCGGTCAAAAGTGTGGGAAAGCAGTGTCATAGAGAAGTTCACAGAGAGGATCTCTATGGTTGAGTTGCGGTATCTAAACCCCTTATCATTCCCAGTAATCCACGTTTGAATGGAAACTGGAACGAAGAACACAGGTGAAGCTCTGCCAAGCAGCAGAGAAACATCATATTCACAGGGTCTGCTCGTGACAAAGTAAATGGCAGTAAACACAAAGACATTAAGAGTGATCACCCTCATCCCACGGTTGAGGCATCGATATCTTAAAGGGAATGGTCTCTTTTGGGATGAAAACGCCCAGGTACAATGCTTTGACGAGCATGAAAACGGCATAACTCACACTCAATCGCCGTATTTAAATATACCATTTAAATCAAACCTTCCTTCAAACACTGTGTTCCCTGCCTATCACCATAGCGATAATTCTCATCCCTGAGAGAAAGTTCTTCAGTTCAATGTATTTAACATCATGTGGACATATGATTACATTAGGTGATAGCGATCATTTAATTCCTTCTTATTAGCAACTTAAAATATGTTCACATGAACCGGCTGCTCCACAGTCAGAGAGATTTTGTTTTGATTCCTCTCAAACCCCATGGCAAGAAGGAAAAATAAAATCACAAACAAGCAACAGATGTGAAAACTATGCAAATTAATTAAAAATAATTCTTATTAGAGAGTTTTATGTGAGCATTTTGGAATTTGTTTGTGTTTAAGTTTGCGTTTGTCTGCCTCCCACACACACTCTCTACAAACTCCACAAACTTAAAGTTGACTGCACTGTTTTCAGCTGGACTCTTTTGTCAAGTGCAACTCCGTTTCATTAGACAGTTAGACAAAGGGACTGCCTATCTACAGAGAAACAACAGAAAATGTACATATTTCTCTTTTGACAGAGACAAAAGAAGATGAGCAGAACTCATTTGTTACATCCTTTTAAATCATTTGACAGCTTAATCACTCAAATTTTGAGGCTGCGTTTGTTTATACAGCTCCATAGCGACTTCTCTTCATTAAACAAGGTACCCAGGGGATTTGTGTTCAGGTTTCCTGTTAAGAGCTGCATTTGTTCATTTGCTGTCTCCAGATCTGAACTGATCTGAGAACAGTTTTAAATACCCGTGCTTGACAACATTTACATTTAAATCAACATGTTGAATTATGCAAAACTACTGCTAAGAACCGCTCCAAGAACCGTGTATTGTTTTAGTGTTTTACTGATTAAAGTACATATTATACATTTTGCACTTAGAATTCAGTTGAATATAATCTACATGCTAGCTGTGAGAAGATTCAAGATTGACGACTGATTATATGTCTGACGCATACAGATAAAGCTGGTGCAGTTTTCAAAGTGTTTTCAAAATATTTCTCTAAGTGCACAGTAAAAAACATCAAGGTGATCCCAGTCAAGATGTCGCAGCAACTACTGCCACAACCTTTTTGAGTGAACTCAACCTTTTCGAGAGTTTTTGCATAAACTAACAATTTAAGTTGTAAAAAAAATTCCCAAAACTCAGCTTTAACTGAAACTTCAATAGATAGGTGGTCAAAACACCTTTACAGCTTAACAGGGCAAGTTTGATTAAAAACGAAACAATTTTCTACAGTGTGTGCATTTGTCCCCAACTTGTCTCAACTCTGAATCACAGATTCTGCTACTTAGTTAAAAATATGGGTGGAGCTGGTTTAGCTGGGACCTACAGCATAGAGTACTTGTTGACAAAAACCTGTTTCGCAGTAATTAACAAAGACATACACGTCAAGTAATAGCAAAACAGATGCATTTTTTAAGGCCTGATTTATAACATGAAACACTTTGCCATGACAAAAATACAGAGTGAAATAAATTTTTTAACAAATATAGCTTTTAAATCATAACAAAAGAAAATTGCTGTAAATCCTTTGATTATCAAATAAAGAAAATTAGCGCTGCCAATTAAAGCATTTTTGTCGCATGTTAAACTTTGTGTTCCTAATTTCTTTCAGTGAATACATGGTCGATCAACTTTGATGTCCAATGCATTTTTGTAGCTTGTTAAACTTTGCATTTTCAATATCCTTAAATGAAACGATGAATGCTCCTTTTCAACACCACATCTCAATTAAACGCAGCATCAGAATCACACTGATACTTGGGTTGCCAGGTCATCCTGTCACATGGCGGTTTCTGCCTGCAACAGTTGGTTTCCCAGTGACTGAATTCGAGCCAAACAGTGCTCAACGAGATGAGAGACATTTTTCTGCACAGTCTTGAAAGAGCAGTTTCACTCCCAGGGGTATTGCATGTTGATGGCATAAAGGAGAGTGAAGAGAATTCCAGCAACTGTTGAGAAGGTCTGCAAGGTCCTGAAAGACAACATTTCCTTTAAACACAACTGTCAGATCCACGACTGATCTCAGGTCTGTATGGTCCACTGACGACACAGTGTCTGCTTACACCCCATTGGACAGCGTCTCCATAGCATCAGTCATCCAATCTGAGCTACACAGGAGGATTGTTCATTGCTTTCAAACAATACACAAAAGAATGACAGCAATGTGTAGATAGAACTTTTTAATTGTTCTTCAGAAGTTTTGCTTTACCCAGCAGGTCTTCACTGTTGGTGACTACTCTAAGAGGTAGAGATCAAGACCTCTTAGTGAGACCTCCGATGCCTGGTTATGTCTGGTGACTGCAGTTTTAAAAAGAACAGAAATTCACACACAAATATTTTTCTAACACTTAACAGGTTGCATCATTGGCAGGTAACTCTCGTCAAACTGGCACCAATGCGTACGCACCAATGCGTTGTGATAACAACAGACAGAGCATAGTAATGAGGCAAGCATAGAACTTAAAAACAAAGCTGAACATTTGTACTCGCTGTACAGCCAAGACACATTTTTTTTTCTTCAACACATTGCACACTACATTTTGTCCTCTTCATCCCTACTTTTAATGTTCTGAGAATGGTTTATGTAAGGAGCAATTTGTGTCATGTAAAGGAGCACTTTCGCCGTCTGTGAGTTTGAGCTTGAAAGTTAAGAAATGTACCTGATCATCCAATCTTTCTTTGAGTTCCTGCAACTTCTCTCCTGCACCCAGCTCCTTTGGAATAGTACACTCTCGCGAAACCTTTAGCATTTTGCTCCGGGGACCTTGTAGAAAGTTGTGTGAAGATCTATTTCAATGATTCTTACAAATTCTACACCTGTCAGATTAAACAAAGGATCACGAGAAGCCATCAGAGAGGTTGAATCGGTCATAAAAACAACAACAACAACAACAAGAAGTTGAACTTAATTGCACCTCCAAGAAGAGGCTGAGCCATCTTCGTTTGATGACAGCGACGCCATGGATCTTCTTTCTCCTGAAGGAAGAAGTCAGGTCCATGTTAGTATTGAACAAGTATTTAGTATTGAATTGTGTTCAATTACTTCTCCTTAAGCTCTTTTTCAATGCAGGCAATCTCCCATTCAGGAGCACCTTCATTTCCTCCAGGAGGGTGAACAGGAAACCAGCTGATAACAGCCCTTCCGAGTTACTGGACCATTCCTGTCTGTTGGACATCTCTTGTTGACTTCTACATCAGTGCAACCGGCTGAAAGCAATTTCTACTGACAGCTCCCTATTTTAAATTTCAAGCTCATCTTCCAGTCCTGATATCCTATACCAGAACCTGGTTTGTTATATGCCATAAGATGGTAGTACTTTTGGTGTCTGTGCTCTCGACAAGCTCATAGTCTCAAAGGTGCTCAGTGTACCATCATGGCAGTTTTCAAAGGATGAATTAAATTTCCCCATCAGTTATTGAAATATTTCCTATTTTGCTGGACTCTGGTAAGTCCGGACATGATGTATAAGACAGAATGTTACTCCTTTAGTATCTGTGGCTCCTTGAAAATAGACTGATGGAGCTAAAGTCACAGTGTTCTGGCAAGGATAACTTCTGTCAATGGGTGCCTTTAGGTTGGGGTCAAGGGAGGAAGTCCTCACGACTTTGATGTTATCCATTAGGAACAATGGTTTTAAACGGCAAGGGAATCTGGGATGTTCGCCAAGATTAACTGATGTCTGTCGGCTAATGTTGTTTTCGGAACTCTAAGGATGTTTTCGGAACTCTGGCTGTCGTGAAAAGTTTTCCTTGTAAAAAAAAAATGTGCTTTGATTTAAACCATATGTAAAATTCAATATGTCTAGCCATAACTCAACCAAAAGGCTAAAGCAATGAACAAAGTGGCCATAATATTCAGTAAAATGGTGCATGGGTTTAAGCCCTTAGCTTTGAAAAACTTCCAAGAAAAACTGTCTGTGTTCAGAAATTCTAGTTTCCAAACAGAATTACAAACAGCACGATGAGTCTTTAGAAAACTCAGG
This sequence comes from Chanos chanos, assembly GCF_902362185.1. Taxonomy (NCBI): domain Eukaryota; kingdom Metazoa; phylum Chordata; class Actinopteri; order Gonorynchiformes; family Chanidae; genus Chanos; species Chanos chanos. Next base: position 55,967,156 of record NC_044497.1, read on the forward strand.
TCACGAATTCGGCAATGTCTTTGAGATACACTAAAATATCCCACAGCATTTACTTTTCTGATACGAAATCATCAATAAAGAACAGTAGGAATCTCAATAGCTCCCCATCTTCATGAGCATTTCCATCACTACTTTTCTTTGATGCAAACATTTTAGACATTTTGGAACTGACTGTATAATGTTACTAAGATACTCCAAAGTCAGGACCTTGTCAGAAATCACTTTCTGTAACCACAGACAAAATTCATTAGGGACAATGCCTTTAATAATAATAATAAAAAAAAAAGTCAAGAGGTAAATCAGGCAGGAAGGCAGTAAGAAGAGTGGAAAAATGGACAGCTGCCTCCACAAAACACACTCTCCCTTTACACCATGAACACTTGTCAATGTCTCATCTGTTAAAGCCGCTCAACAAATGCGCTGTGCAAGTCTGTCGTCCTTAACTGAAATCCTCCTTCATGCGCCTCGGTTGTCTGAATGCCTGCTTTGAAGGCAAGACAAAAACTGCAGGATTTTTATCTCCTGAAAAACTCTCCTGAAACCCAGCCGAAACATGGGCACCACGATTATCAGCAGGAACGATATAAAACGGTCCCTCTGAGATTTTTAACTGGCTGCTCATGAACCTTCAATTCACTGCGCAAAGCATGACAACAATGCCAGGGACCTAAACTGTCTGGCATTGTTACTTTTGTCCGAGAGAGTCAAATGAAGAGAATAGAGACTAGAGCAAAACCGCGTAGGCCAATTTAAAATTACCTGATGGATTGCTGTTGTGTTATTTCCCTTCCTTGAGGCAACTAATAGACTTGCTGTTTCAAAGTCATCCGTGCACAATCCAACTGTAAGTTTTAAAGTCTTGACCTCAGAAAAGTTTGTTGCCTTTATCGTACAATCCATCTGTGAATGAAGTGCAGAATCCGGGTTTCGCCACAGAAGAATGCAGCCTGCCTTAAATCACCACTTTAACTCAACAAAACTTTCAAACTCCCCCGAAAAAGGAAGATAAACAAACCATTTTGTGCTTGCTCTCCTGAAAGCAAATTCAATTGGCTCAATAACAGTAAATTTGTTTTTGAAACAGACCACTCTTCTGTGGCGAGCAGAAAGGGTTCCTTTTCTCCTGGTTTTCAAAAATAGAGTTGTGCTGTTTGTTTGGCCTCAGAAACTTCAATGATCACTGCCTGGTTAACAGCGCAAGGGCTTCTATGCAAAATGTACTCAATAACTAACAGGCTACAGGTGAAAGTATTAGCATTTCATTAATATTTTCACTTACTTGCTGAATAAACGTGACAAACTGTTTGGAGGCAAAGTAACAGTGTTGCAAGCTTGTGTTCCTCTTAGTCTTGCAGATGATATTGGTTAAATGGCAGTAACTGATTAATACTTCTAATTATAAATTGGGGACACCAGTCCTGATGGACAACTAAAATTAGACATTAAGTGAAGTCATAAATTCTTAAAGGTTGTAGAGCTGATATGACAGGAGAGATACAATATCACGCAAGTAAAGTTTATATGATGTTTTATTGTGAGGTTGAAAAACAATTACTGAGAGGATAAAAATAGTAAATGCAAGTGACAGGGCTGACATGAGTCAAGGCAAGCAAACGATGACAAGCCAAGATGAAAATCAAAAGAACCCAGCATGAAACGAATAATGGCAAACTACACGAGCACTGAACAGGCTGTTACAGTACGTCTTTGTGATGCTAGGTGATAAGAAGCAATAGTCAAAACGATAACAAGAACAAAATGTCTTAGAGAGTTTGATTCACTCTAATTTACAGTCCACATTTCTCAGCGTCATTGAGAGGGTGCAGTTATTAGAGGAGCTGAACTATCATTTGTACCAACGCCATCGAAGGAAAGAAAGATTCGCTTATGCTCTTGCTGATGACAGTCGGGCCTTGAGCTTCTCTGACCAGGGTGAGAAGGTAATCATGTCCGACTCCCCAAATTTAGATGTAAGAGATCGAAGGCGCACATAAAATTCAGAATCCAATGTTCACAAAGTCTTAGGCCACAGAGAGTTCTCTTTCTGGATTGGGAGCAGTCAGATGGTATTTGAGATCAGTGTGTGATCAGACACTTGGGTGGTGCCAGGGTGGTTGTTATCCTAGCAGGACAAGACAGTAATTCCATGCTTATCTCCGTTCGCACTTTTACAGATGGTAGATGCCAGTTCAGTGCCTGGCCAGCTGATTATTTATAAGACAGCTGATCAGTTCATTATGCGGTGACCATGGAGAGATCCTTTGTCGTTAGCCTTTGAAGATCATTGGTCCCATCTAGGTCTTGGGTCAGCATGTAAAAACTCAATCAACTTTGTGCGCTGACCTTTTGTTCATTGATACTTGTCAGGGCAATTGGGAGCATTCTTGAAAATGGCGGGCGCCAGTGTTGGGGGTAGAGGGGGTGGGGGTGGGGTTAATGCCCTTGTACTCCACAGTGTAAGCTAGAGCATCAGTCCCTTTATGTCTGGTTGGTTCTTCCTCCCAAATGTATCAAAGTCAATCAAAGTCAGTGTGCTCATGGTTTACAATTAAAACCCTGGCTTTGAGAGGTTGCACAGAGTATCTGTTATCATGTCTACTCTTAAGAGCTTGAAAATTACAGTTTAAAAAAAAAAAAAAAGGTACTTCACCATCTTGTGGTCCTTAAGGTGTGTTCCTGAGTGGCTGAAAAATTTCCGCTCTGAACAAACATCCTTGAAACATTGCCTGTTCTGCTCTGCTATCTGGGTTTGAATGAAATCTGGTGAGTTGAGTTAATGCACCAGTAATGCACCAGCAATCCTACATGTGCACACACAGTCAATGTAAAGACAATGCAATGTTTTTGTGTTAGGGTGGTACCAGTGCTTTAATCTGTTGAGCTTCAGGAGTGTGTCTCGACTGGAATGCAAAAAGCTGTAATGTCGACACTACGTGAAATGGTTCCGCTTCCGTTATTTCCCTGATGGAAAGAAGAAAGAGCAATAACAATACGAATTTACGAAAATGCAGACGAAAATACAGACGAAAATACCGACGAAAATCACACGCACACTCAACATCGTCAACGCTATTAAAATACTGTCAAGCTGGAGACAAATGCATGATTTACTTGGTGACAAAGCCTGTAATGGTGTTGGCAGGCCTGCATTGTTCCAAAAGACTTTTGTTTTGGTATGATATCCTTTCTTTTGTGAGGATTCTTAAGCAGTTATACTAAAGTACAGTAGCTGTGTTATATTATGAATAGTCTGTAGAGTACAAAACGTCTGGACCTATTCAAACATACCAGCAACATAAGCATTATGTAGATTATGAATATCTTGTAACCACAGTGGGAAATGGGACACAAGGGAGTAGAACTAAGCCAGTCAAGGACTAAGAATAATCGGAACTTTGTCCATGTTAAGAGTATTTCATTTCTAAAGCACTTCCAAAAAAACAAACAAACAAAATAAAAACCCTAGATAAATAACTAAAATGCTTTGTAACATTTTGTCTTCTGAGTGGCTAAATCGGACGAATCAGTTGAAGTGTACCATACACCTGACTCATTCCCAAGGTACTGTCGTGCCAATTTGGAGTCAGGGAGCGTATTACAGATCTTTGGTTGATAAGCAAGCCCCTGTACCCTGACGTGAGGGCTGTCCGTTGCTGTCTCTCTTCAGAAATATGCCGTGCCTAGTTGGCTGTTCTGTTGCCTCGGGTGGGGAGTTTTCGTCAGCTTTCGTCAGCAATACAGTCAACGAGAGACGGCAATTTAATTGTGCTGTGGATTAAACCGCGGATTTGGTTTCTCTTTCAAAAAAAAAAATCCCGTTTCAGTATTGATTTGGTTAATTTTGTGACGTGCTTAAATTGGTGTGAAATGCACTTCACAGCCTGACGAAAGGCAGGGAAGAGAAAACAGATCAAAAGCTACAGAAGGATAGAAACAAGTGGTGAATCAGTCTGTTCAAAAGCCCCATATTACTATTTTTAAAATGAAAAAAAAAATTACAGCCTTTTTCTAAAATCTGGCAGGCAGCTCTTCAAGAGTGGTAGGCATGAAGGTAAGGACAAAGACTCCAGTAGGGGAGGAAAGAGAGGAGGATGCAGAATGAAGTGAGAGAGAAACGAGGTTGAGTTCTTCACTGTGTTCTGGTCTAAGAAGGCACCATCACATCATTATGGACTGATATAGTTGTTCCTATTTCCTAATGCTAAGAGGATGAATCTACATCAGCAAAATCACCAGTGCTACAGAAGTACTAATCCAGTCAGGAAATTACTTCTAATATTAACACATACTTACCTTGATCAGGAAGCAGACGTCAGGTACACCCTAAATAAAACCAGACTATAGAAAAGACTAGTTGCTAAAAGCCATAAACAGGGGACATGTAAAAATCACTTTTGAATGACTTTGGCCCCATTGGTCAAAAATGCCAAGACTGGCCCTCAGGATTGGCCCTCCACTCGCTGCCCTAGTCAGTGGAAAACGCCTGATCTGAACGTGTTGAAGTGAAAAGGCATAAGCTATGTAACGCTGCTTAAATGTGTCACTCCCATCAAAATTTTCATTTCTCTATTCATGTTTGTTTGTGGTGATTACAACCCTTTGACGTTCTGTGTACATGTCCATGTACAGTATACTCATTTTGATCTTCAGTGGGTGTTGTTGTTACCTGCCTGGATTTCCACAGAGGTTCCCCCCAGTAAAGTCTGGCCACTTCTTGCTCCGCTTGTAAAAAAAGAAAAACACAGCAACTCTCAAAATGTGAGTGAAAGGATGCTTGGTGCTATTTCAGCAGTCACGTTAGATGAGCTGAGCCACCTAAACTTCAAGCTCTGATAACGTGAACACTTGCTGTGCTAGCAAGCGAACAGTCTCCATGCCGACTTCGCTAAAATAGCTGAATAAACTATGTTACATACAGTGTATATTTATTCAGGAAAGGTTAGATAACATCCTTTAACCCCAATTTAAAAACAGCTTGAACGCTCGCTGGCTCAGTAGTTAGCTGCTGTTCCGTAGGCCAGTTTGCCAAAGGTGTTGTCAGACCTAATGCTAGCAAACGTAAAGAGGATGTTCACAAACTTCTACCTCTATTATTCAGAGCGACAAGGCTACAAAGTCAACTCAGTGTTACACCAGCCGTGTTTTGCCAACAGAATACAACTTTTTTTGGAGATGTTTCACAGATGACTAGTACTGGCACTTGCCAGTTTACTTAGGAAATTACAAACAGGAGATAATGAACACAATGTAGTGTTATGTAAGAACAGAAAGTGAATTTAATTTTAACTTGTTGAGCAATAAGCAAGTTGAAATTTAGCTTGGCTGTGTATAGCGAGTCAGTACAGTGGGGACAGTGTTGTCTTGGCTGTGTGTAGCGAGTCAGTACAGTGGGGACAGTGTTGTCTTGGCTGTGTGTAGTGAGTCAGCACAGTGAAGACAGTGTTGTCTTAGTTGTGTATGGGGAGTCAGTGCAGTGAGCACAGTGTTGTCTTGGCTGTGTGTAGCGAGTCAGTGCAGTGAGGACAGTGTTGTCTTGGCTGTGTGTATTGAGTCAGCGCAGTGAGGACAGTGTCTTGGCTGTGTGTATTGAGTCAGTGCAGTGAGGACAGTGTTGTCTTGGCTGTGTGTAGTGAGTCAGCGCAGTGAGGACAGTGTTGTCTTGGCTGTGTTTAGCGAGTCAGTGCAGTGAGGACAGTGTTGTCTTGGCTGTGTTTAGCGAGTCAGTGCAGTGAGGACAGTGTTGTCTTGGCTGTGTGTAGTGAGTCAGTGCAGTGAGGACAGTGTTGTCTTGGCTGTGTGTATTGAGTCAGCGCAGTGAGGACAGTGTCTTGGCTGTGTGTAGTGAGTCAGTGTAGTGAGGACAGTGTTGTCTTGGCTGTGTGTAGCGAGTCAGTGCAGTGAGGACAGTGTTGTCTTGGCTGTGTTTAGCGAGTCAGTACAGTGGGGACAGTGTTGTCTTGGCTGTGTGTATTGAGTCAGTGCAGTGAGGACAGTGTTGTCTTGGCTGTGTTTAGCGAGTAAGTGCAGTGAGGACAGTGTTGCCGTAGATGTGTGTGTTGAGTCAGTGCAGTGAGGACAGTGTTGCCGTAGATGTGTCAGTGCAGTGATGACAGTGTTGTCTTGGCTGTGTGGAGTGAGTCAGTGCAGTGAGGACAGTGTTGTCTTGGCTTTGTGTAGCGAGTCAGTGCAGTGAGGACAGTGTTGTCTTGGCTGTGTGTAGCCAGTCAGTGCAGTGATGACAGTGTTGTCTTGGCTGTGTGGAGTGAGTCAGCGCAGTGGGGACAGTGTTGTCTTGGCTGTGTGTAGTGAGTCAGTGCAGTGGGGACAGTGTTGTCTTGGCTGTGTGTAGTGAGTCAGTGCAGTGAGGACAGTGTTGTCTTGGCTGTGTGTAGTGAGTCAGTGCAGTGGAGACAGTGTTGTCTTGGCTGTGTGTAATGAGTCAGCGCAGTGAGGACAGTGTTGTCTTGGCTGTGTGTAGTGAGTCAGCGCAGTGGGGACAGTGTTGTCTTGGCTGTGTGTAGTGAGTTAGTGCAGTGAGGACAGTGTTGTCTTGGCTGTGTGTAGTGAGTCAGCGCAGTGGGGACAGTGTTGTCTTGGCTGTGTGTAGTGAGTCAGCGCAGTGGGGACAGTGTTGTCTTGGCTGTGTGTAGTGAGTCAGCGCAGTGGAGACAGTGTTGTCTTGGCTGTGTTTAGCGAGTCAGTGCAGTGAGGACAGTGTTGTCTTGGCTGTGTGTAGTGAGTCAGCGCAGTGGGGACAGTGTTGTCTTGGCTGTGTGTAGTGAGTCAGCGCAGTGGGGACAGTGTTGTCTTGGCTGTGTGTAGTGAGTCAGTGCAGTGGGGACAGTGTTGTCTTGGCTGTGTGTAGTGAGTCAGCGCAGTGGAGACAGTGTTGTCTTGGCTGTGTGTAGTGAGTCAGTGCAGTGGGGACAGTGTTGTCTTGGCTGTGTGTAGTGAGTCAGCGCAGTGGGGACAGTGTTGTCTTGGCTGTGTGTAATGAGTCAGCGCAGTGGGGACAGTGTTGTCTTGGCTGTGTGTAGTGAGTCAGTGCAGTGGGGACAGTGTTGTCTTGGCTGTGTGTAGTGAGTCAGCGCAGTGGGGACAGTGTTGTCTTGGCTGTGTGTAATGAGTCAGCGCAGTGGGGACAGTGTTGGTGTCTGACTGTTTCAGTGCCACCACAGACTGCTCTGAGATACTCAGATAATTCTTTCAAAATGATGACTGTCTGAGTCAGCAAAGGAAGTATAACAACGAAAAGAACTGAAGTTAAAGTCACTTATGGGCAATAATTGTAATATATTACAATACAGCGTGATTTACTGTTCAACGTCTGGAGTTTCAGTCAGTCCTTTGAATTGACTGGACTGATACAGAGTTTACCTCAACATCGTGTCATAGACCCAGCTAGATGAGTCATTAATCATTTGCACTTATAAGAAAACTGGGCGGTTTGTTTTTCAGCTGGAGCACGTGGTATGGATGAGGTACCTATATCAGAACAAAATTACTTTCAAAAAAAGTTTTCTTATATTTGTACGTCTGAGAATGTTTGAACTCCAGAACCTCAATAGGCAATGACGGACGAGGAGTTTCAGTCGACAAAAAAAAAAAAAAAGACATGACGCGTCACGCCCACTCTACTGAAAGAGTTGTTCTCAAAAACCGCGGAACACGTAATGATAAACCTAGTCACAGACATAGTGTGGACTGACACCATCTGTCAGCAGCTGATGACTTGACAGGCTGCAGATCAACACACACGGTCTGTTGGAGTCTGACAGGCAACTCAGACGATACACAGTCACATCTCTGTGTCCCTTTTCTTCATTGACACACAGAGCCATGACTGACTCCGGCAAGAGAGAGAGGGAGGTGAGATGTCCGTCGCATGTCTAGTTTTAGAATGAGCAAAATGAAGTTTCAGATAAGTGAAATTTAACTGATAGGGTTTGTTTGTGACTGTATTTTTATTTATTTGTTTGTTGCTTATGAATCTTTTGCAAAGAAATTCATGAGCAGCTTGATTCTGGGGAGCTGTCCTCTGCAGTCTGGAAAGAAAAAAAGAAAGAAAAAAAGCGTTCCGTGAAATATGTGTTAAAAGTATTGAACATTTCTTCATTCTCTGGCACAGATGTATCAGACAGTGCAGGTTTGATGCCAGAGAAGAACACTTCCACTACATTTTGCACATTTTGGCGATTTTGCCAGCTGACTAATAATCAGAAACTGGGTGTGCTTTTTCGTTTTCTTTCTTTCTTTCTTTCTTTCTTTCTTTCTTTCTTTCTTTCTTTCTTTCTTTTCTTCTCTCATTGTGTGTAGTCAGACTCTACCGATGAATCCTGTAAGTAGAGCGACTGTTAGTCAGGCTAGACATTCACTCTGCTGCAAATGTCCAGCGACTGGGAAATTTTACAGTAGCTTTTCACAGCCACTGGGGCCCATGATTTACACCTTGTCCGCGCATGTACAGCGTCATCACAGCGATCTTCAGTGTCCGCCCCACACCACACGGGTCTGCGTTTCAGCCAGGGAGACAATGCGGCACTGTGTTATATACACCCATTCACCTTTTCCACGGCCGTCTTCATTCTGAAACAGAACTCAAAGCGCGGGGGTCAGCAGGTGCTAATCGCCATGGAGATGCTGACACGCTGAGAATGCTCTGTTTTATTTCACGCGGTGACGGTCAGAATGACGCTCAGAATGTGCAATAAGGAGTCGGAGGAGAAGCCTGCGTGTGGGAACAGGACATTATTCATTCATTGGTTAGAGGGCTGTGGATTGGGGGGGGGGGGGGGGGCGACCCTCCTCTCATCCCTGTAGCTAAAGTTTACTGGCCAGTGAAGGAGAGGACACCCCTGTAAAACAAGTTAATGCATCTGTCGATGTTCTGCATGCAGAGGTGCGTCATTAACACCTGATTTTCACCTCCCACAGACGGTTTCACACAGACAGCGGAGACCGAGTCATAAAGCCATTTCACTGTACCCCAGACAACCTGTTTCAAAAAAAAAAACAAAAAAAACAAAAAACAAAAAGAGATATGAACCTTCCACTGACCTACCTATATATTACAATTCACAAACATTGTTTTCTTTACAAACGAAATAAAACACGCATACATTTATATAAATTATAAATTTATACATAATGGAACGTCTCATGTAATTTTCGCCTTTTTCTGATGTTGTCACAGATCTAAAGAGTACTAAAAAAAAAAATAATAATAATAATTCCATCTGTGAGGCTGTATGGGTTTATGAAAGGAAAGGATATGATGTGACCAAGGCACTGGAGTGGCGCTGAAACTCACTGATCCAGGTTCATTTTTCAAGTCACATTTTCAGACAACAAAGTTGTCCAGTGTTCATCCCGACCGCAGTTCAAATCATTCACGTCTTTGAGATGGGACTGAGAGGGGCGATTGTGGGACGATTTGAAGGGAATTATTCCTCACAGGACAATGGGAGCGCGTTGTGTGTCTCTGCCGCTGTTTTGCAGGACCAGATCAAAGGTGGCTGGAGTTTGTTCTGTTTCCCCCTCCTATTGATGTTCATCACGTCTTTCATCTCTGAGCAATACAGAGCTGTAAGTGGCTTCCCTTCACTCAAAACATATCTGTCCTTTCCCACCCCAATCACACTCAGGGCTGAAGGCTTTTTATTGATCCAAATGGCCACAGCAATGAGCTTTATGCCTGAGGGTTGCACATTCTCATCACACACACATACACGTACACACACATACACTCTCATACCCATGCGTGCACACACACGCACACACTCACACTCACACTCACACACACACACACACACTCACAAACACACACACACACACACAAACACACACACACACACACACACACACACATTCGCAAAGAGAGAGAGCTGCTTAGAGAGAGAATCTTATTTATTTTTCCACTAAAATTTGTCATTTGAAATTCCATAAAAAAATAAATGGCGCTTTAACATGTTGATCTGTAATGCAAAAATGATTTATACAATCATTTAAAAAAAACAACAACACATGAGTAGATCATTTAGAGTAAGGGTAGTGAGGCAATGATTAATGTTCATGGAATAAACAGAATAACCAGTCTATCACGGGTAATGTCTTGCAGCTGCACGCAAGAAATGCCTTGCGTTTATTGGTCGTAATCCACGTGCATTGATAAGATCGGCGAAACTTGGCGGCAGACTCACAGGGGGCTGGCTTTGGCATGCCCTTGGTCCAAATCAACATTTACTCCACCATTAATCCTGGTCCAAGTGTCCCTACTTTGTCAACCTCCCTCCCAGCTGAAATACATCAAGCACAGGCTGTCTCTAATGAGAGTATCTGACATGAAAGTTTTTCTTACAACCTCATTAACCTGTCTGAGAAAGGAGGACACTGGGAACGGGCCATTAATCCTCCTCTAATGTCTCACTCCACACATGTTGCTATGGCAAGAACCAGAAATGTTCGACCCCCCCCCCCCTTTTTTTTTCTTTCTTTTTTTTTTTTTCATTTCAAGACAAATCAAGTTGAATGTAGAACTGGTCACGGGCAGCTTTGATTTCTTTTCTTTCTTTCTTTCTTTCTTTCTTTCTTTCTTTCTTTCTTTCTTTCTTTCTTTCTGTCTTTTTCCTGTCTTTCTTTGCTGCAGGAGCTATATAGAAAAGCCAAAACCAAGAAGACACAGTTTGAATCCAGAAGCTTTTCTCCAGCTCTTTGATATAGTCACCTATCACTTTTTCTTTTGCTGTCAGGGGGGTCAGAATTTATTTTTTCCTTTGACCTATTCACACCACTATCTCCTGACCCTCTCCACGACCTCAAAAGAGCCAAAGCAAATGGAACTGACTCATACCTCTCAAAATTTCCCATTTCACACACACGCGCACACACACACACTCTCTCACACACACACTCACACACACACTCTCACACACACACACAAAAACAAATCCAGCTGTAGCAGAGTAATCCATCGCCTGTTTCTCTCTCTCAGTAATCTACAGATGAACGGAGAGAGATGCACCAGTCATTTGTCCAGGGAGCAGTCGTAAGAAACACAGTGTGTATAACCCAAGGCGCTGTGCATTCATTCTCTACATTTAAATGGTGCCAAACGAGGTGTTGCATGCTACGCTATTAGACCCTCACAGAATTTACAGCACCGCTAGGTTTCTCTCAAACGAGAAACATTCGCAGAGTGCTACAGCGAAAATCTGCTGTCTAGTGGGTGCCTCAGGTCTGTATTTCAATCACTCTGGTTTAAAGCATCGTTTTATCAAACAGCGACAAGATTGGCCCTCTCCTCCCTTATGAGTAACCATTTCACATTAGCAAATATTCCGGTTTGATTGAAATACGTATTAAGCTCCGATATGTATGTGTATTTTCAGGAAATATTTAGCTGATTCAGGAAAGGACAAAATTCCTCCTCTGACCTTTTGAACATGACAAGCTGTGTTGGTTAAATCTCACACAGCTAGCGTCCATTATTCTAATGTTGGCGCCGCGCAGTAACGCCCCAAGATGAACCCTGCATAGATTCTGTCCTGGGACACGAGGAGTGAAATCATGACTAACCAAAGGGAAATCAAAGAAACAATTCTATGCTCCACTTCCAAGACAGACACAGTTTTTTTTTTTTTGTATCTTTTCACTCTCTGATATTTCTCTCAGCACAAGTTTAGAACATCCTGGGCTTTCTGAGGATGTCTTTATTGACATTAACAGAATCACCGACTCTCAAAGGCTAGGTCGGCCTTGACTGACACAGCCGCACAGCTCTATGCAGTACATGCTGTATGACCGAGGCACCAAGAAAATAGCTGTTTTTCTGCATTAGAGAACCACTATCATTTCATTCCGAACGATCAGTCCAGGAAACCGGATTTCTCAGTGTCAGGCGACCTGGGCCAGAATTCAAGCCTGTCAACTCAGAACGCTCCCTGGGAGTTTTCCTGTCGGACAGTTTAGACATTTGACTCAGGTTATCTGGTTGGCAGAGAAGTTTTGCTGGAGTATCCTATGGAAGAGTTCCCCCAGGTTTTTAGATCTTTAAAATCCATATAGAATATTAAACTCAAATTACATTACCTGATGAAGATATGAGTATAAAACGGTTGGGAAAATGGGAAGCAGTTGTGTTCATGAACATTTGCCTTTTTTTGGCAGGGGGTGGGGGGGTGTTGTCGTTTTTGTTCATTTTTTTTTTGTCTATCGGGGAAATATTGACACATCCACCCACTCATTAAAATGTAGACAGATCTCATTAGAAATAGGAAGTGACATCTTACAGAGGCCAGGCCACTCTCAAAACAAGAGGGCCCATGTTTATTCAAAGGAAGTAATCTTATAATTGGAAAATTAAAACTGATTTAAAAGTAGTGACTGATTTTTTTGTCAGATACTTGACAGTTTTTTTTTTAATATGATAGCTCATGCATACTTTACTGAAAGCATGACCTTGACTGGCAAAGTCGCACATACTGAAAGGATGTTCAGATAAAGCAAATATCAGGACTCCACACACCAAAGAAGTTGGAAAAACTGCAGTGCAGTCCAACGAAATTGTTGATGTCATCAGCTGATTGAAGTCAACCAGCTAACTACATAAAAATGCATACTTTAACTTCATTTACAAATACACTGGTCTGTGTTGTTATGGAGAGAGAGAGAGAGAGAGAGAGAGAGAGAGAGAGAGCAGGAGGAAGAGAGAAGAAAACGGTAAAAGAAAAGACACGTGCAGAGATGTTAATCGTGTCTCACACTGACCTTCCTGATCAATGTCTTGGTGTGAAACACTGGCATCCCAATCAGACTCTGTCTTCAGACAACTTGCCACCAAAACCACTCTGCTAAGCTCAGATAGCGACAACTAATTATCCCCACTGACAAGACAGAACACAGCAGAGTCAATGCGTCGGCCTGTCTCTTTTTCTTTTTAACGGCCTTTTCCTCAGGTACAACAAACAACAAAGACACGTGGAAAGGCCTGAGCAGCGAGCCCTGTCTATGTCCCCGTGGGGCGCTAACACAATCTGTCTCAAAGCCGCCTGAGATAGAAACGGTTTCCGCATAAGAAACAGGTGGTTTGGGACGTAGAGGAAAAATTGGTAATGAGGTATAATGCATCAGCCCACAGCTTCATCATGATAACTCCATCACAAAGCCGTGAAACGTGTTTTAAGTCTTTCCCGGGCTCTCAGCTCGATCTCAGTCTCTCTGCCCGTGTTCTAGAGGAGAATTCTCCCCAGTAATGAACGCCAACAGAGACTTCAGTCACAGAGTCACACCGCTTCCCCTTCCTTAATTACAAGCCAGATGCTAATGATACAATTAATTACTTTCTGCTCCAGTAGCCGAGCAACAAAAGAGCTGGGGTTTGGGTGGGGAGGTGGGGGGGGGGGGTGGGGGGTTGTTCCCCTGAGGGACTTTTATGTTATTTTTAACGAAGGCACATATTTTAAGAGCTTATGTTTTGGGAGGTTTTTTTTTTTTTTTCACAGGGAAAGATTGAACGTTGAACAGATCGCTGAATTGGGTGAACTCAAATGACATTGCAATTTCTAACCCTGTATTTTTTACACTGTTTTAAACTGAACATGGGTTCAATTTGAATACGGGTTAAAGGTTGAATTGTAATGATTAATGTAAACATGTAACTGCTCTGAGTTAATGTAAACATAAGACCATACAGAACTAATGTTATGTTATGTAATGTAAACATGTAACTGGTCTTGGCTGACATAAACATGTGACTCGTCTGAACTAATACTAACATGTAACTCCTCAAATAGACTTGTGTTTTAATGCCCCCACCTTTAACTAACATTATCAATAAAGATACTATGCCTATGAAGATACTATACCGTGATCTCGTAGAGAGCTTTTAATGCAAATGTGGTAATTAAAAAAAGATGAAATATCATTAAAAATTAAACAAAATCCATCATTTCACATTCTCACATTATTCACACTGAAATGTCTGGTTATGATCAATCCATTAATCATGCCCCCCAAATGAATAATGCAACATGTAAGAAATTAAGCAAATAGGAAACAGACATTTGCAAGACAGCAAAAATTCAGAGAGAACTCAATTGTTCACCGTTTGCATCATTTAACACCTTATGATCAGACCCTAAATGAGGCGTGAACACAGCTTTATGAAACAGAAACATATGGGAAATGACATGATATATTGTATCGTGTGAACATATCATGGTGGAATGATGATAATCTTATGTGAGTGGGGGCAGTCGTGGTCTAAAGGTTCGAGAACCGGGCTCGTGACAGAGGGGTTGCCGGTTCGGGCTCCCAGGACTGACATCCACGGCTGTGTGCCCCCAGTGCTCCCTGGGCACAAGGAATGCTCCTGCATCTGTGTTGGATGGATTAAATGCAGAGGACGGATCACAGATCACGGAAAGGGAAACTCTTCGTGTGCAGATAAAGACCAGAATGAACCTGGTGAGTCCTTCCTGAGATCCATCTGGGGACTGATGGCGGGAGAAGATAAGCGACTGTCCCCACATCAAATACAGGGATTCTTTCCTTTTCTTTCAAATTTTGTTCTTCATTTAGACTTTTAATTTTAATTTGTACTTAATTGCTGGCAGGACTGCTCCAGGGCAATTTACCAATGAAGATTTGTGAGAAAACGCTCGTTTACACTGAAGCGTGACTCTTAACTATTATATCGCTCAGAGGTATTGACATCAACATCACTGTGGGTTTTCCAGGAAAGACTTTTTTTTTTCTTTCTTTCACCTCAGGTTTTTGTGTGCTGCGGGGTATCACGTATGTTTCTGTTGAATGTCCTCAGGCTTTGTGGTGTCCACTCATGTGAGTGTGAGGAGAATGGAGTACCGTTATTCACCTTTCCCTTTTACCACGTTTTTATTGATTTTGCGCCATAATGCGAGAGGACTTAGCAGTGAAAGCAGAGTAATACAAGTCGTTTCTGGGAATCTCTTTCTCGGGGCAGATCTTGTCTCTCCTTGTGATGTTATCCTGATCTTGAGTGTTATGGGTTTTTAAAACCATAAAACGTCATTCTATGTGTGTTTTTCTACGTGTTTTCTTTTAGAACGTGTTCTTCTTTTTTTTAACCGCTCGTGTTCAGCTTTCACTCGCCTTTTAGAACGCGCTCTTTCTCTCGCAGGTCACAAGTCACAATCGTAAATCCACAGTTTGAAATGTCTTCACACCAAAAACGTCTTTGCATTACCGCAATCAGAATCAGATCATTTCGGGTGTTAATGATTGTGATACCTCAAGCTTCAAACTCTCAGAGCATCTGATATCTCATAGCTAGAGCAATATTTTTTAAAAAAAACTTTAATACTGCAAGAGACAATGTACTCTGTCCCTTTTACTCAGAACGTTCCGGAACATTCAGCGTTCTAGAACAAGCTCTTGTTTGCATGTGCAATATATTACCATTAATGGCTTTGCATGAAAAATTCCCTTCCAAACATCCTTCACATGTTTCTGTGGTAAAATAACATACAGAGCGTTATGGGAATGCCACCTACTAGCGTCATCACTGGGAAAGACATTATCCATCATCAAGAACTGTGTAAATTTTACTATCTTACCCAAGCAGAGGCATCAGTGTGTTAATAAATGTAGATCAATATTTGAAGAAGAAGACCCAGAAAATAACTTTTTTTAAGAGGGAAGGGAAGGATTTGTGACAGGGTCAGACAATATCTTTTTTTTTTTTATTTCACCCACAGTTTTTACCTCAGGTCTCTGAGGCAGAGGTGTGGAGATATGTGAGTGGAGAAAGGCAGATTAACTATGAGTAAGACGCCATTCCAGGCAGCAGAGTTTTATTTTACTTTACCAGTTATGCCTGTTAAGGTAGAATGTGTGTGTGTGTGTGTGTGTGTGTGTGTGTGTCTGTGTGTGTGTGTCTGTGTGTTTGTGTGTGTGTGTCTGTGTGTCTGTGGGTGTGTGCGTGTGTTTGCATGAACACATAAAATGTGTACTCCTGCATGTATTTATGTCAGAATGCATACAGGCGCATGGGTTTGCTGCTCTTGACGGGGATTGCTACCTAAGGGCTTTGCCCCAGAACACCGGTGTAAGACACTTGTAAGGATTGCCCCAGCCTCTTATTACACTTTGAGAGGTTCTAACAGAGGATCTGAACAAAGCAGGCTTGAGAAACTGGCCGAAAATAAAACGTCTATGAAAAATACAAGGCACTGCGAATACTGTAGAGTGAAAGCCCTTCCCTCCCAATTATAATGAACACGAGGAAGGAGCAGGCCCAACACAGCAGAGCAGATTCTGCCACCTCTGTCGGGTTCCGCCATCACAAGCACTGCCTGGCATCTTCCACAGAGGTATTTGCTTGAACAAAAAAAAAAAAAAAAAAAAGTGTAAGTGAAGACGAGAGAGCTTTACTCTGAGAAACTCGTCGCCTGCCCAAAAGGTCACTCTCAAAAGTGAAAATGCCAAAAAGTCGTTGGAATAGTTTTTGCAATTTCAAAGAGCACTAATTGCTTCCCCTCTGGCTGAGGGAAAAAAAAAACCCCAGCTTTTCTTGGGTGTGCTTGAGTCGTGGAGGTGTGTGTGGCTGGACTGTTTGACAGACTCTGTGTGTTAGTCCAGTGTCTGTTTCATAAGCGTTTATTCTCAGCGCAAGGTGATGAATACATTAACTTGTGGCGGACACAGTTGGTGCTCTACTTTTGTATGCTGGATGTGATCCATTAAAATCCATGATCAAAATAGCTGCAGGTTGCATTGCTCTGTGAAGTGCAAGGGAGAGAGTGTAGCAGATGTTTTTCACTGTAGTTCAAAGTGAGGTCACTGTCAGTGGAATCAGGGGGTGTTAGGAGAGACAAAAAGGTTTTGTTCTGGCCTTTACACAAGTCTGCGCTACTTGGCACAGGCCTGGAACATCCTGACTGAACGTTAAATTGCAATTGAATCTTTAGGCTCCCACACACGCACACACACACACACAGACACACACAGACACACACACACACACACACACTGTTATTAATGCTTTCTTTTTATTTCAGTTCCTTAAGCTGCTGTGTAGAATACAGAGGGACTGTAATTTGAGAGCAGTAATTTCGCAGTAGGAGACAACAGGAGCAGACATCTATTACCTCTGTGTATCATAGCCACTTCTCTTCTGTGCATGATTCTGTCATGGGATCCACAAAAGTCCTGTTGATCGCTGAAGTTTAGTGCATTTCCAGAATTATGCCTGACCCCCTTTTTTGCAAAGTCCCCATTTCTGCGAGTACAGCTCTCCTGGATCTCTCTCTCTCTCTCTCCCCCGTCTCTGTCTCTCGGCCGACATCCAATTTGGCTGAAGGCCTGAGGTGTGGATGGAGCTAAATGAGCAAAGGCAACTCTGCTGACACCAGGGAAGAGAGAAAAAAAAAAAAAACATCTCGGCTCTATGGAGATGAGTCTGACAGCAGCAGTGGTCCATGGACCGCCACACTTATTCCTCTCCTGGAACCCTTCTCTGCTTTATTCGTAAAATGCTTCACCATCAGTTGACGGCATAAGGATTTCTGGGGTTGACACATGCAGTTAGAGAGGTGAATCAGGGACTGTAAACTTTAAAAAAAAAAAAAAAAAAAAAGATGACAAACAACAACCAAACTTTTTGCAGAATGGCGGTCTGTCAGTCTGTTGCCTATGATCAGCCTGTGAGGAGATTAACATGAGAGACACCTCCATGCGATGCATCGCACAGGTCTCCCTTCATCTTTCCTTGGTTTCACTGGAATGGGGAGACTACGCAGCTCTCTGGTAAAACAGATACACCATCTAAAAAGAAAATTAAAGCTACATATCATGATGTGGCGTCTTGTCATTTCTGACTTTCTTTTTTTCTTACTCTCTTTCTTTCTTTCTGAGGATAAATGTATCCATCTGAAAAAAAAAAGTGGATTTTTCAAGAATAACTTAAAATTGCTTCATTTAATAAATCTATATCAAAGTGAAGCTAAACCCACTGTAATGGAGCTTCAAACAGCGTCAGTTCTGAATCAGCCTCCCCAGGCCAGTGTGAATAGCACAATCTGGTTTTAGGTCCCTGGAGCTTTGCCTGACTGATGTTTATGCCTTGATTAGCTATGGCTGTATGAAAGAACTGAAATGGTTTAGTAGCAGTTCTCTCCAGCGTTATCTTTGCATTTTTACCCGACTATGTTCTTACTATACTGTGTCCTTAAACTAAAGAACCTGAAAAACTTTTTTAGAAGTTAGATTCATTCGGTATCTATATGCCTGTAAAAAAAAAAAGGTTTTTTTGATGCATTCTTTGATGCACTGAAAGGAAGAGTCGCCTCGTGATACTGTGGAAAAAAGTATCGTTATTTTAATAGACCTCAAGCTTTTGTGCCAAAAAAAACCCCAGTAATGGCTCTCTTTGTTCAGCCATTAAGTGAAGAAGCTGTAGAAAGAAAAAACATGCACTATCAAAAACTCATTGATGTCAAACGGCGTCTTTACTAAAGACACTGTCTGAAGAGAAGATGAGCTGTCTCCATGATTTAGTTTCTGTTAGCTGGCAATTACCGGCTTTTGTCCGGTAAAAATCATCAAAAGCCGCTAAATAACACTGTTCCCGGCGAAATTTAGTCCAGTACGAAAAAAAAAAAACCCTGTAATGCAAGCTAATATCCTTGAGTTATTGAGAGAAAAAATGATAGCGTTAGAAAAGTTAGTGTTTGCGAATGGCTTTAATCTTTCCTCCAAAGAGAAGGCTCGCGATCGTGTGAGAGTCTGCCTTGTGCGTTTTCATTAACTTCGGACTCTTCTGCATTGTCAAGACCGAAATAATTTAGCGGCTTTTTTTTTTTTTTTAAATCAGATAATAGAGAGAGACAAAAGTGTCATATAATGGATAGTGATTAATGGTATCAGGTGCCTGCAGGTAGCAGGCAATGCACCCTCTAAGAATCTAGACTTGTACAGAAAAAAAGGCTAGTTTTGTATTGAGGTGGGTGGCAAGTTTGAATGACTGAGGTGTGACCCAGGGAACAGAGTTAAAAATAAAAATTGTCCAGTGTTCATTGTGAAAACGGACAAAAATGGATTCACCAAGGCAGGTAGTTATATGCACAATGAATCACTGAGTTATCGAGCGCACTTAAAATCAGTATCACCGCAAGAGGCTGCGAGGACGAGGAAAGCCTCGAGAAGTTGAAACGGGCTCTTGTCTCAGTTGAGGTATCAAGGAGAGATGGTATTTTCATGTTTAATGAGACACGTACTAAGTTGAGTTGGAGAGTGGACTAGATTGCACTCGGAAATAGTTTTTCTGTCACGAGGCATTTAACGGCATTTTAAAGTAGGCTGCAGTCTGTGGTTTGTTTGCTGAATTATATTTTGAAGTTTGTTGTGTAGGCGACGTGTTCTTGAAGCCCATATGTTTTCTTGGGTTTGTCGTGCATCGGCTCACATTCAGTCTCTCAGTTAACCTCGTCATTCTGTCAAACGAAATCGTTTGATTTTATTCTATTACAGTATCTATGGCTACTTTTTTCCCTCAATTTCTGATGCCAAATTTCTGATTCTGTGAGGTGAGGATTGTTTCTGTGAGGGTCCTCCTGGGGTGTGGAAGTAATCATTTTCATTATAATCAGTTATCAGTTGATAAGGTGACGTGTTACGTGAGCAAGTGTACCTGTCGTTATCTCTCCATTATACTGCGCCATGACCATAAAAAGCTCAGCTTCACCGCACCGATTTTTACGTATTGCGTTTCCTTGATATTTCACGCTATCATATCAAAGTAGGAAATTTAACGGCAAGAAGGTTAACATAGCTGTGCAGCTGTAATCTTTGCATGTAGTTCTGTGTTTTACTGACCACAGCATACGTCGAAATCAACTCTCCTGTAATGTTCTGAGGACGGCCTGTAAATGAAATCTTAATTAAACCGTTTCCTGCCTCCACATCACACCACATGTGTAGTGGGTTCTTCATCTAAAGACACAGGCCAGACTGAGACCAGAGTAATTAAAGTCATGCATTGCAGCACCGCTCACGGTCTCTCTGGAAAATTCCATATTTCAAAGTTATTGATCTAACCTTTATCCTCCCTTTTTCTTTTTCTTTTTTTCCTTTTCTTTTTTTTTTTTTACCCCTCCGCATTTCTTCTGCACCTTGTACAATTACTAGCTCCTGTTGACGCCACCAGCTCCAATTACCAACTCCAGTCTTCGCAAAAATTAAATAGATATTTCTCTCTCTCTCTCTCTGTCTCTCTCTCTCTCTTTTCGTTCTGAACATGAAAATAAGAGGGAGGTATTCAGCAGTCCAGTACAGAGCCTGTGTTATATTCCATAGACAAGTTCCCTTTGCTACTATTCATCAAGACTGTGGCTGAAAAAAAAAAAAAAAAAAACTTGAAGCGGCAGAACTTTGTCTCTGTGGATGTGTCTTGATTATGGCAGTGTCTTCAAAGGTCCCTGTGAAAGGAAAGGAAAAGGCCATGGAAGCCCGGTTTTCATCCTCCTGACTGGATGACAGTTGCTTGAATCATGTTCAGACGCTGTCTGGACAACGCCATGGGAGCACCAACACACATCCATTTCTTTCCCAGCTGCACACTCTAACACAATTGTCATTCAAAAGAAGATGCCAGTGCTCTTTTTTCTTTTTTCTCTTTTTTTTTTCTTAGGAGTGCATCTATCAAGCTGATGGTTGTATACATGTGGTAGTCTGTCTGCATCCTGAAAGACTTTTCTGAGTGGGGGAGAGGGTCTCTTTTAGACAGACAAGCCTTGAAAAACTCTTTAACCTTGCTATGGAAAGGTGGGGGAGCTGCTGAATAAGGCTGGCAGTTTGAGAAAAAGAAAAAACAGTTCTCTTTACAGCATGGCGCTTTAGGCAGATGTCTGTTCAGACCTGAATATATTCCATGGTTATAGTCCTCTTTGTTTGTGAAGGTATGTATGTCAGATAGGATCTCAAATATACCATGACGGACTGATTTACCCCTGATAAATTAGGGAATGGGTGAGAAGAGAAGGGCAGAAAGTCAAAATCTAACAAAAAGTGAGGTGAAGGTTGAGCCATCAAGAACTAGTGCGAAGCAGCCAAACGTGTCTGGTTATAATGGGCGACTCCAGTTCCACTTCCAACAGGAGCAACACTGCTATCAATTAAGACTTCATTTCAACACTTCAGTTTCATCTTACCACACGAATGAAGGAAAAAGTAGTGCATTGAGACAAAGGGCTTTTCACGGTTTTGGAACTAGACAACAGTGACGTGTAAGATCATAAGAAATAAGAGCCACAGTTGCGTAGCAGTAAAATAGTAACTCTGGGATCAGTCTTAGACTTGTTGTCACAGAGGATTTTGAAGTAAAGAAACACTGTTGTTTTGTAAGAGTTAATTTTTTTTTTTTTTTGATGAATAATACGGGAATTTCAGCCTTTCGTTTTTTTAATTTCTCCTGTTGATATTGCTGTGTTGGCTTGGCACCCCTTGCTAAGCACCTGCACACGGTGATTATGAGATGCCGTGTTTTGCAGTGAATGTGTGATTCTCAGGCTCTGATGCTTAAATGTCAAAAGATGTTTCATCTGTCGTTGGCTGTTTACTACGAATGCCACAAAAAGCAGCCAATTTGCCTGTGTTGAAAGAAATAAAATGTGGTTGGTTTTTTTTTTGCAGCTGATTTACAAACATTGAAAGTTCGCATGCATTATTTTGGAACATTTTGTTTTGTTCCAGCTTGGAAACTACCTGGGAAAAATAGAACAAAATAAAGTGCAGTCTGCTGTCATTCTTCATACCTTACAGTACAGGGGGGTGTTCCAGAGAGCGGGCTTAGTGAAAACTCAGAGTTAGTTAACTCAGAGCAAAGTAGTAAACCTCCTAATAGAAGAGCCCTATGGCTTCATTCTCCTGACAAAACAAAACCATAGGGCTCTTCTATTAGGAGGTTTACTACTTACTCTAGGTTAACTAACTCAGAGTTTTAAACCCGCTCTCTGGAATACCCCCCAGTTTGTGTATGTTCTGTAGATGTATATACTCTGTACATGTTCCGGTATGTTCTGTTGTCTGTCCTCTCTTATTCTTCACACATTGCTGCATTTCCATAGACACATAACTATGACTCTTTCCCTTGTGACCTCTGCTGCGACCTCTTGACACGTGACCTGCCACAGCTTTGTCTGATGCATGAAAATAACATATTTGTTAAACAACAACAACAACAACAACACCATTCTGAGGGAAGCAGGATAAGGAATATTTAGCCGTCTTGTCTTGTTGGAACTGCTGTCTCTTTTACCCCTAAAAAAGCCAAGGGCCACTGAGACAGCTCAAAGAATGCATTGTTTATACACCAACCTCCACTGCCTCTCCACTGAATTATGATCCAAATATCACTGAAATACTACATGCACGCATTGACATATTTGATTGGGAGCATTAAATGAGAATGAGAATCATGTGTCATTGTCATCGGTTGTTTTTTAAGCCTGGGAAAACACAGAATCTGCAACCCAGCAGTAAGCAGAAACGACACAGCGTCTTTTCACTGCGCAGTCCTCATTAATCCACAGTGCTACAACACACCGGTGTTGTTTTAGCAGAGGACGCATGGCGTCTAGCAGGCTGAGCACCTAACAGAGTGTGCAAAGACACACACACACACACACACACATGCAATGAATCAACACGACCATAAAGATACACAGAGTATACAAGCACCAGTGACATAACACTATATTTAACTGGACAGAAGAGAAATCTAGACAAATGGGAGAAGCTCCCGCCGACACACCAGTGGCTCATGGGAACTTTAATACCAGTCAAAGCCATTCACACCTGAGTCTCTCCTCCTCTCAGGTGAAAATGAACAGCACTCCATTTGAACCAAAAAAAGAAATAATTATGGCATGTTAGTATTTTTTTTTTTTTCATTTCCTCGAATTTGAACTTCAAGAGGAAGGACAGTCTGGGAATATTCCAGACACTGTCCATACGGGGTCGATCAGAGAGGCAGACTGCACTATGTGGAGCCAAATTCCTTTGGGAAAAAAATTAATTGACAGTTTGTGGTCTTGTGCTTTCCTGCATAACTGGCATATCTATCTATCTATCTATCTATCTATCTATCTGTCTGTCTATATATATATATATACACACACACACACACACACACACACACACACACATATATATATATATATATATATATATATATATATATATATATACATATATATATATATATATATGTAGCTGTAATTGTGTTTTTTTTATTTATTTACAGAAAGTTACTACTGTCAGTTTTCAGGTTAAGACTGTCATCAGTGGGAAATTGGAAGAGAATCCATTACTTGAGCCTTCCTTAATTACTTCCTAGAGCACAATTAACGCTACCTTGACCTGAACACACACACACACACACACACACTGCCAAGGTAACACGCTGAGAGTGAGAGATTATGAGAGGATTAATGGCCTGCTTCCTCATGTCTTTCTTTCTCAGACAGGTTAATGAGCTTTGCTAAGGAAACTTTAATGTCAAATTTTCCACTTTCGAGACAAGGTTGGCCTAATTTATTTTAGATGGAAGTGAGGCTGACAAATCAGGGACACTCAGACTTGCTTTAATGGCTAAATCAACACTCATCTGAACTGAGAGCGGAGCAAGGCCAAAGCCCTCTGGGACTGCAGGTGAATCAGCTCAGGTCTGGTGTCATGTGTATCAGATTACAACTGTTCACTTTGCAGAACTACACGTGTGTTGTTAAAAGAACCACGCGACGCGATGCCAGACGACACAGCACAGCTGTTTGCGGCACCCTCTCTGTCTGTCTGTGGTCTCATGTATTGTCATGCTGCTGGTTGTCAGTTATTGAAAGTAAATTATATTCATGGTGATCTTACACTGTCACACATGGTGGGCATTCATCATTAATTCTGGTATTTTCAGTCTTCCATGACATGACTTACCACCTACTGTGAAAAATTTCATTTTTCAATTGAAAGGCCATGGTTGGTGCATGCACGCGTGTGTGTGTGTGTGTGTGTGTGTGTCTGTGTGTCTCGTGGGTATATGTGTATGTACATGTGTGTGCCTCTGTGTGTGTGTGTGTGTGTGCGTGTGTGTGCATGTGCACTTTGTCTGTGATTGAAATTTTGAGCCTTCAGGCATTGCAGTCACACTCACACATACATACAACGGCACACACACTCACACACATTCACACACACACACACACTCACACTCACACACACACACACACACACACACATATTGCAGTGTCTTTATGGATCGATAAAAAATCTATTATTTGACCTTCAGAGGAGACGGGAGTAAAAGAAATGACAGGATCAGCCTTGGTGAAGAGAGAGGCCAGCTCTCAGACAAGCTGCAGTGTCTAATCATCGTCGCTGAGATGGAGAGAACCGGCGAGAAAAAACATCACTCCTGTCTCGCAACCACTCCGCCCAGGCCACCGCACACAAAATCACAAAGGTTGGGCTCATTTCGAAATCATTCCACATACGGCAATGTGATTAATATGGATTTACGATCTGACAAGCATATTTATCCTCGATCCGTATTATCCTCTTCTTTCTGTCGGTTTTCAGCCAGCGAGAGCGTACCGTTGGCGTCATCGACAAGTTAAAACGACGCGTGGGACTTAACGTCACGCGTTCAGGCTGAAAAAGAGCAGGTGTTCCCAGCTGTTTCGGAGACAGACGCTGATACGACGCGACGCGGAGTCCGTCTCCAGCGGCCCAAACGGCCGTTGACAGATCAAACAACATTGTCAACCATTAAAACTCTATTGATATGACAGTAATCTGTGTACTGGTGCCTGCTGTCACTCCCCTGTCGGCAGGTCTCTCATCCCAGCCATCGTTTGTGCTGCCACCTCAATATTTTATATGTCTGCATCAGATGCTACTATTATTATTATGTTTATTATTATTATAACTATAATAATATTATTATCATCATCATCTGGCAGTCATCAGTTACAAACGCTACTCTGCAGTAGAGAGGTGAAGATCCTTACTGTAGATCCTTACTGTAGAGGGTTTTGCATCGCTTAATAAGGACTCCAAGCCAATCCTCATCTACTGTATTAAGACCCGGCCCGACCTGCGGCGGTCCCGGGAGTGCTGACCCGGGCCGGTACTCCAGCGGAAAATGAGAAGCGGGGAAGCGGGGAGCGCAGAGGTGGAATACGAGCCAAAGGCCAGAGGACCGGAAGCTTCTCTGACCATCTGTCATCACGGGGGGAAAGTGTTTTCAGAGACGGAAGGGCGGACGGTGTCCATCCCATGCCGCAGAGAGCTTGATAACTCCGGCCTGCGGACTCCTAATAATATTACGAGGAAGCAGACCGCGTTATAATAATCCCTGGCTCGACCGTGGCGTGAGCGAATCGTTCATTTTTCTTCGGAGACGTTCACGGTCACCTGGCTTGACTGAGCAAGCAAAAGCCACGGGTAAAAATGCACGGCAGAGGTCTACGCTTCTGTCAGTGAGAGATGGTGCCATTGCGCTCTGTGCGCAGCTCATTCTCCTGGAGGCCTCACGCCTCTGCCCATCTCAGGCCCCTCATTGCTCTAACACAGCTGCATCCCCGGATCAGGGCTTTTGGTAATTAGCTGACAGGTTGAATGAGGCGCGACAGAGCAGGGAGAGACGTCAAAGCCACAGTCCCCTCCGTCTCAGTCACCGGACAAGGTTCAGGAAACGCCGTTTGTTTACTGAGAGGAAAAAAATGAAATCCATCCCACTGAGCTCTTTGACAGTCACTTGCACTGGATCTCTCGGCTGCACGAGTATCGCGTGTGACGTGTATTTTCGCGTTAAACTGTTTGTAATAACACAACGCTCGTGTGGTTACCCAGCGATACGCCCTGGATAAAAACCAACACCAAAGGCATCCTCAAAAGGAGGAAAGAAGGAGTTAAACCACATGAATTTATAAAGTTCCTAAACTTAGAAAGTTCAGATTAAGAGAGGGAAATGCAAACTACAAAAGAAAGCCAGAGAAACAACCTTAGCTCAACAATGCTGAGAGAGAGAGAGAGAGAGAGAGAGAGAGAGGATGATTGGCGGAGCACAAACTCTTCTGGGAATGTCAGTTGTCGTGAGGGAAGCTCAGAGAAGCCAAATGAGTTCAGGGCTTTTTTAGATTCCGAAGTCCTGCCAACACTGTGATTCCTGTGAATCATCAGATTAAATGGGGAATTCAATGTCCCCAAAATCACAGTGGAGCTGGTTGAGAGAGAACAAAGACATGAAGAGGCTGAAAAATCAGCCACTGCTGACGCTGTGGACCCCAGATTGTTGAAACTATGTTCTGTTTTTCATTTTCTGCTGCTCCCTCTCTCTTTCTCCCTCTCTCTCTCTCTCTCTCTCTCTCTCTCTCTGTCACTCTCTCTCTCTCTTCGTTAAGCAGACTGCTGGCCTGTCTTGTGGAAAACTTTCTTGTTCAATTTCCTGAAAATTATCCGTGCTAAAGAGTTTCGAGGAATTGCCTTCACCAGATACAGGAGGACGGGTTTGGAACGACTTCATTCACTGGTCCTCAGAAATCAACCAGTTCAATTTAAGAAAACTTTTCAGTTTCCTGATCAAAGAGCTTTACTTGTACTGAGACTGACTGCTGTATTTTATAAAACTAACCAAGTTTATGGCCATGCTGAAGATCTGGGCTCCTCTGTTAGAAAGCCGTATTGGTTTTTGTTTGTTTGCTTTGTTTTGTTTTTTTGTTGTGTTTTTAACTTCTTTAGATGTCCCCGTCGGCCCAGTTTGCTGAACGAGAGATATGAATAACATAGAATGACTGTATGTCATTCAGTCATTCATATTCATTCGTACAGCACTGTTACGTTACCAACTGGACTTAACATCATAAACGTTTTAGACCTTTCATACATGACCCCTGTGTACCACAGTATCACACGGAAAGGTCCTCATTTCCGTCAGCATTACATACTGATGTTTTTACCATCAAACTGTGTCACTGTCACCTGCAGAAGGTTCTGGATTCCTCGTGCCCTGTTGGGTGAGTTGCTGACAGAACTGTTGGGGCAATGACTTTGTGCAGGGATGCAAAAGAGATCTCTTCCCTCTGGATGAAAGGAAATGTGGATGAAACTAATGAAGTGTCCGTTTCTTTGACATAACAAAAAGAGCAGTCGTGGTATCAGTGAACGCTGATGGGGAAATTGTGGAAATCGTTGAGTTTTGTAAATTTCTGGGAGCGCATACTGAAAAGAAACTAAAAAGGTGTACGGAATTTCTGATAGACTTCTGGGGAAAAAAAGGTTTCAGTACTTTAGTAAATTTTGCTCTTTTGTTACTGGATACAAAATTCTCTGTCCATTTTTATAAAGGTGGCATTACTGACTGTTCTCCTCTGTGATTGTGTTGGAAACATTATGAAGGAGGATTCCAGATGTATTAATAGACTGATTAAGAAGGCTGTTGCTTGATCTCTTTGGAGATGAACCTATGGGAAATGGATGTAGTGACATTTCATATACGGATCACAAGCACCTTTGTTCTTATGTAACAACCCAGCTCCCTCTGAGGGAAACACTTTTGATGCCAGTCTATAACACAAACTGTTCTCAGACCTGTGAGGGAAATACTTCTGATGCCAGTCTATAACACAAACTGTTCTCAGACCTGTGAGGGAAACACTTCTGATGCCAGTCTATAACACAAACTGCTCTCAGACCTGTGAGGGAAACACTTCTGATGCCTGTCTATAACACAAACTTTTCTCAGACCTGCTTCGTTTTGAAATAAATCTTTATGACTCAGCATTTCACATGAGTTTTTTTTTAACCTGATTTGTTGTTGTTGTTGTTGTTGTTGTTGTTGTTGTTTCCATGACTTAACATGGCTGTGTTTTGTGCCTGGCTGTCTGTTTGGTGTCTTGTTTGTTTTTCAGAGTCTGTTTGATGTATAGTGAATGCTGATGGAAAATTAATTTCCCACAGGGATTAATAAAGCACAGTCCACTCTACTCTGTTCTGTTCTGCTCTCTCTTGCTGAAGAGGGAAGGAAAAGACATCTCACTGCCCCTCTTATTATTTCTCTTACCTACCGAATGGTATTAGAGTTCGAGTTATTATTCCTCTTACCTACCGAATGGTATTAGAGCTAAAAGGATGTAGAGACTGGGCAGATTTTGTTCGACTGCTTGTTTGATCCTTCGAGTCACAGAGTTTTTTGTGGACCTCCTTGGGTGCGAGAAGAGATGTCATGTTCTTGTCTGTGCTTTAGTCTCGATAAAGCGAGGACAGCGTAACGGCATGATCAAAGCCAGGAGAGATGTTCTTTTTTTTTTTTTTTCCCACCAAACCCAAAAAGAGAGATATAAAAACGTTCACTTCGTGACGATTGTCTGGTCCAACGTCTGAACGGCATAAAAAAAGGTATTAGACAGACAAAAAAAAATATTTAATAAACGAAGAGGCGATTAAAACCACACAGTGACAATAACAGAAGTTCTGTCTCCTTCCACCAGAGGGTTCTTTGATAACCGTGAATAAAAAAAATAAACGCTCACCTTATCTTTACCTTCCTGCAGGTACAATTTCTTTGTCTTTCATAGCAGCCCAGTAAATACAGACAGCACCCCAGGCCTCTGAAAGTGAATCCTGTTTTCCTTTTTTTTTTT
>NC_044497.1:56000825-56020825 GCF_902362185.1 Chanos chanos
GAAAGTGTTAGTCATTCGCACACCAGCCCGTAACTGCCAGACTCACATTCCATTGGGCTGGAATATTATCGCCGCTAAACCCCTGGTCTGTCTGTCAGATTGCCTCTAACTTTTGGTCAAGCATTAGCGACAGATACCAAACAATATTTCACGCTTCAGAGATGTCAAATAGTATTACACGCTGTAAAACAAAAACAAAAAAAAATAAAAATACTGACTGCAGCCTTGTTGTTCAGCCAAAGCGGGTCCGTTTTTAATTATTCAGTATTGAACATGAGTACATATCCATACACAATTACTTTCGAACATGATTAACAAAAATGACTCCCGTTTTTGTTTACAGGGGAAGTGGTGCGTTACAAGTCAGTCTCTGACTTGACTGAAGAACTGCTCTGTATTTATATTTATCAATTTTCTCTTTTGAGCCTGAGCACCCGAAGTGGCGGTGAACCATCAGTTTTGCTCTGTGTCTCTCCGCGTTCCAAAGCCAATTTAATAAAGGACTATTCTATAAACATAACTGTCAGCTCATACCAATAGGAGAGGACAGCAGTTATCTTAATTCACGTTTTACGACTTGAACACCAGTGACCTTGGTGTGCACGTAAGTTGCCGGTTGCTTTGATATAGTGCTCCGTCTGAAGAGGAGGGTCCGCTTCGCCCCGAAGGACCGAATTTTAATTACGCTCTCTAACCATTAAACACGAGTGACGTTTATAAGTCTGTAGAGAAAAATAAACAACGCGTAATTGGCTCACATCAGAGCCGTTTCGCTCGTCCCCTGTCATTTTACTCCAGTCATAAGGGTATAAAAAGGCCAATATAAAGAAAACAGATCTTATGCTCAGGACGACCTCTGCCTCTCGTTGGAACAAAGCTAAGCTAATCTACATATCGCGTTACTTATTACCCCAGATACAAGCCCTCAGATGAAATACAGGACGTTTTGATTACTAACTCATAACCGGGCGTATGTTTTTGTTACGTGTTCATTACAATGACTGGTTTAAGCAATCGAGCAAAAAGCAGTAAACACTCAATCTACTGCCGCTATCACAGAGATACGCTCTCTTTTGTGCTTCTATTCACGGTGCAAGGGCCGAAGTGAACGAGAAAACATAAAACTAAGATATTTACAAGAAATGTGTTGATCTGTCTTAATGAGGGGGGGGGGGGGGGGGGGGGGATGAGCTTCACTGCCTAAAAAGATGAGACATTAATATGCATGTGCAGGGCGCAACGAGCATTATTAAAGAGTAAAAACCCAACACCTGTTCGTTCTCACCCTTTCCTCTCTCTCTCTCTCTCTGTCTCTCTTTCCGCCGTGTGTAAACATCGGTAGCCTGAGCTGTATGGTCGGGGATTAGTTCGCTTAGCATCTAGCGCCTTTGTGTACCCTCTCTCCGCATTAGCAACAGCACCTCAGGAGAGTAACTGATTAACATTCCTGTGTTAATTTTTGGACTGTGAGGCCTACAAGAAAAGATCGGTGTGTTTACTATTCACTCCACAGTGATATACGGGCCTGTAAATAAGGCTGAGGTGACGTTTAATACTGAGATAGCGCATGGTCTAGCCCCCCCCCCCCCTCCGCTAATGGAGCCCTCCCCAATCTTCAGCGGAGGGGAGGCGCTGTATCACCTCCCTGCAGCCGCTCTCCTCCGTGCTCCCAGACAAGTCAGCGGAGGAGAATAAAAATCTCATTAGTGTGCAACCGAGATATTATTCAGTGTCTGGATTAGACAACACAGTAGGGACAATAATGCAGGAAAATATGCTTGTTTGTTCTCTCTTCCTCAAATGGTAAAGCAAAACAAAACATTCTCACACACACACACTCACACACACGCAGACATACACACACACACACACACACACAATAAAATAAATAAATAAAAAGTAAAAACTTTCATTAAACAGACAAAATTTGCTACAGGCTGTTTTTAAAACAAGCCAAGCTCATTAGATTCATATTTAATATCATTTCACTTCCCCCAATGCCAAAGGAGTACAAACCAGAGTCGAAATTGTCACTTTCCTTGATTACGACGGTTATGTAATCCAACTGCACAAATGAACAGAAAAACAAACAAACAAAGCATTTTCTCAGGGACTTAAAATGGTAGTGTTGGGTTATGTTAACAAGTTTGTCATATCTTCATCTACATGTGCTGGAATTTGGCAATGCAAACATCATACACACACATCAATTTTTTGTTTGTATGTTTGTTTGTTTGTTTTAGAGGCATGAGTATTTTAAACCTCATGTCCAGTTAGTCAATGAAATGCCTCTTCAGACTTTTATGTTATTCCATCTGTGTTACACTCACGCATCTCTACATAATCCACACCCAACGGGCCTATGATAAAATATGGACTATAATTCATCTGTTGCTCGGAGCCGGTTGCCGGGGAGACATGACTGGAATAGCCTCTACCCTGCAGGCCAGGGTAAAACATGGACTCTGTGTTAAATGAGGGAAATGTTGGGATGCCTGACTCTGATACCCCCTCCTCAGCACAGGCAGCTTGATACATTGAGGTGGTTGACAGAGCTGACATACTGTAAATCAAGCATTCTCTCTCTCTCTCTCTCTTTCTCTCTCTCTCTTTCTCTCTCTCTCTCTCTCTCTCTCTCTCTCACGTATTCTCTCTCTACTTTCTTTCCCTGTCTCTTACACAAACCTACACTCTCCAGCTAAAATCTCTCTCTCCTCTCTCTCTCTCTCTCTCTCTCACCCATTCTGTCTCTTCTTCTTCTCTCACACACATAATCACTACCTCAATCTTTGTCTCTCTCTCTTTCTCTCTCTCTTCTCTCTCACACACTCACACATACACACACACACTGGGTGTGTAAACACAGCTTTGCTAAGCCAAGATCAGAGTGGTGGCCAGGAACAGATGTATCTCATTGGTGCCTCATCTCTGTCAATCTCTTGGACAGAGATGAAAACTGTGTTCAGAGAACAGAGGGAGAGAGCGAGAGAGAGAGATTAACCGGAGTGTCTGCCACACTCAATGCGTAAGAACTGCCAAAAAGTCTGTGTAGGAGGCAGAACCCAGAGCCCTGCCAGCCCTTCCCTGTGTGATTCAGTCCCAGTTTGACCTCAGCCTCTTCCCCTCTGCTCCCACACACAGCGCACACAGAACCAGGTCACACCTGACCCAATATACAGGTCAGAGAGGGCGGATGATCTTAAAGACGTTAGTCACCCAGAAGAAGAGGGGGTTCATTTAAAACAAAACAGAACAAAAGTAAATGACTACCTCATTTTTTAACGCGTATCTGGCAGCTTCAACAAACCAGAAAAGGTTGTTTGGATGAGGCTGTTACCCTGTACCTCCCACAGATGCTTTTCTCTTACGTTCCACCGCGTCCCTGACAACTCCCTTAACGTTGCGGCTTTCACGCTGTTACGCGTGCCACCGAATCCATGGCGGGACTCCTGCATCATCCTGATTCAGGGGCGGGGGCGGGGGCGGGGGTGGGGGGGTCGGGGGGTCCCGGCCTCTCTCCGTCCCTGAGCAAATATAGACAAATGAAGTTCCCTGCTTAGCCCGTCATCTGTGTGGCAAACACGAGGAGTTGACACAAAAACAGCAGCGTCCTAATCTCATTGGCCGACGCGGCGGCACAGGTGGACTCTCCGCCCGGAGGCGAGGGAACCCCCAGATCTCGGCAGAAGTCAGAAACGCGGCGCCGTGAGGTGCCTCGTTAATCAGCTCAATGAAACGGGATCAAGGAACGCTCGAAACGTCGGCAGGAAATGGGGGGGGGGGGGGGGGTGTGTGTGGAAATGAAAAGACTGGCAGAGCAGGTGTGGAGAATTATTACGCCAAACGTCACCTCTCTGACCCTCTCCGCTAAGACCAGACTCCTCTTCTCAGACAGTAGAAAAATATACAAGATAACATCCGTTTGGGGGAAGGAAAAAAAAAATTCAGCTTCATACAGACCCATAACTGCCACTGCCGCTGTCATCAAACAGCACAGCGCGTGGACTCACCGAAAACACGCTCAGGTCAAAGACCCCTTCTGCGTTTGAGTCGAAATGAAAAAAGCCGACTGGAGTCTGCCTCTTTTTTCCCTCCCGTTTCGTTCCCGTACGCTAACGCTGACGGGGAACGTTATTCTTCTCTGGACGGGTTTTATGCAAAAAGCAAAACAGCCAAATGCACTCAAACACACACAGCTGTGCAATTCTGAAATCTGAACCTGCAGCATCTCACGTTTGGTGCCTTCGGAAATGTTGCCGTTCTAAAACACGTAAGAGAACGTGTCTGACTTTCTTTTTTTCAACTCTGTACTCATAGTCACAGCAGTGCATAGCAGCATACATTAATGTTTAAGCTCAACACTCTCCTTTAACAGGTCAAAATAGCAAAAAATAGAAAATGTGAGTGTCCTACACGTGGTTTTCACTTGTAGGTGGATCTTTAAACAAGCATAACGGACGAGGTGTGCCAGATACATTATTATTATTATTATTGTTATTATTATTATTATTATTATCATTATTATCATTAATAATAATAATAATAATAATAATAATAATAGCAAGAGTTAAGGGCGATATGAACCACTGCATTAGACTCATTGTAATTCAGTCAGTCTTTAACACAGACCTGCCTTTTGGCTGTTACTGCTCAGCCTATAGAGGAAATCAATGTCAATGATGTTTAGTGGGGGGGGGGGGTGTTCAGTAGTGAAGGAGATTATTAGTGTGGATCAGGAAGGGGTTACAGTGAGGTTGAGACCGACGGCGGCCCCCGCTGACCCCGCTGCCATCCTCGTGTCCTCCCCAGCGGTGAGGCAGAGCTGTTGTGACCACACTGACGATAGGTAAATGTGTATCCACGTCTCATTCGGCTAAATTAACCCTATAGCTTCCCTTTGGCTTGTTTTGCAATCGTCTGTGAGCAGAAGCAGAAGCAGCGAGACAGTCTTTGTGTGCAAGCACAGTCACTCACAACAACCGGGCCGTTGCCAGGACACTGTTTCCAACAGAGTTAATCAGCTTAATGTACTTTTTTTCCCTCTTCTTCCTCTTGCTAAGTTCAAAGGCAGAACTACCAAACAGCCATTCTAATCATTTCTCAAACTGGGTTCAACTTAGGACACACCACGCACTTAAAATGGAATGTGGACATTAAGTCGGTTCTAATGTTCTTTTTTCTTTTTCTGAAATGCTCTGATATCGGCGCCGATAACAATAATAGGATAAATTCTACACGGAAAGTATTTTAAAGTGGGATGAGTTTATGAGTCCACTTTTCCAGAAGATTCTGCATCAAAGGAAACGGGGAAATAAGGTAGCACTCACCCAACTGCATCGTTTTGTACTTCCATTTAATCTTTTTCATTAGCCTTGAGTCAAGTAAAAATTAATTAAAGCCGAACGAGGACGGTTTTTTCCGAGGAGTTTCTCCTGTACCATGTGTCCCATTGTGTCTGAATAATGAAAACGTCTCTTTTCACTTTTCTCTGTCCTTCACTAATCTAAAACGATATTTCACTTCGGTTCCCAAGGAAACCACTCTCATAATGTTAGTACAAGTGCCGTTCCTTTCTCTCTCTGTCTGGCCATACACATACTGCATATAAAGCCACATCGTGTTCTGTACACAAATGTTTAGTCACTATTTCATATACTGTCAATATAAAATATGTTAAGTTGCATTTGGACACGTGGCTCCAAAAATGCCATATAGCAGCTGGAATGTATGCAGTCCTTCTTGTTGCATGAAGACTTTCTTATATTATAAACAACAGAAAGGTTGACGGCTCTGTGGGGAAAAAAGAGAGAGAGAGAGAGAGAGAGAGAGAGAGAGAGAAAAAATCTCCTTATTGTTTCTGGAGGGAATTACTTCTAGTGTCTATGAGTTATTTTATCATATTAGCTTTGACAGGTGGTACTTCACGCCATATTTCACTGTTCTTCTTGTCCCATTTCTGATGTTGGGCTTTTCGTTTTGGCCCGTAGGCTGGGACGCGGATGGATTCCAGCTTTTAAACCCACTGTGCACACCTGCTTGCTTTGGTCTGCGAATGTATCATTTCCGCCAACACACAGCCCACTGGTCAATCATCTGTGTGTACGATCCGTCTGTAATCCGTAAACACTTTTTACGATTTCTGTAAAATGTCATGGCAAATAACAGCCTCACGGCTCAGACTGATTGCTGTTTATATTTTTGGAGGAGGGTATATTTCCGTATGAGGGAAGTGTGTAGTTTCCCCAACACCCCCCCCCCCCCCCCCCCCGCTCTCCTAAGGGACGTTCCCCTGGAGGTTGTTTATATTTGTTTTGGGATTTGTGGGTAAAGTCAGTGGGCGTGTGTGTGTGTGTGTGTGTGTTTTAGCCCTGTTGTGAGACACATGTTCTGTAGGGTGCACCTGCTGGGATTTGCCGAGGTGTGTATGACGTGCAGAGTATTACCCCATAAGCTCTCCCCGCAATCCCACTCCCATGATGCCTCAGGACGCCGCCGATCTTAAATTCGCCCAGTCTGACAGTTTGCTCCGTGCTGAAGGACGGTGATGTGTGAGAGCCCAGCCTGTGCTGGAAAGCCTGACAGGGGGTCTGCCTGCCCTAATCATGACACAGCAGGTGATGCACTGCAAGCCAAGATTTGTCAAATCCACTTTAAGTGTTTGCGTGTGTGTGTGTGTGTGTGTGAGTGTGTGTGTTATTTGAAAAAGTTTTATAGCTTCATAACACCGCGGGAAGCTAAAAGCTCTTTTCTTTCCTGTTTCTGAGTCAGAGAGGAGAATTTATCCTTGGAATTATTATGGGGGGAAAAAAAAGTCTTATTCATCCTCTCATCGGAGTTTCCAGCGGTGGAATCGCCTGCTGTAGCGCATTAATGTCGTTGTTTGATGACTGTGAATAAAGAGGAGATATAGAGGCTGATTTCAAGACCATGCTCTTTGATACATCGCATGTCATTATAGACAGACATAGATTAACAGCATGGACAGAGATTCAGTGCCATTCAAACGGTGAATTTTTAAAAGCTTCAATGCAAAACACAGTATGGTAAAAACGTGCTGCCTTTTTTGTTTTTCTCTATATATTCCGGACTGGATTTAAAAGTAAAACGTTCAGCTTGAAGTCCGTTTAAGTTTTCTGACCGCAGTCCAGTTGTTATTGGTTTTGTTTATTTATGTATTTTTTTATTTTTTTCTCATAACTGTGATAGTTGTTTTATCAGAACAAACAGATGATGCCAAAACAAGTTCCATGAGGACAGTTTTACTCATAAACATTGTGTTTACCGCCTCGGGCGTTCTCTATGTGTCTTTGTAGTCTCATGAATAATTCACTGCTCCCTCAGTGGAACTGATGATCTCTAAACTTATTTGACTTTCATCCATATTCTATATATTCATTTATCTATCGCCTCATTTCATTGCTTGGGGGAACGAACCACCTAAGGTTGGGGGGGGGGGGGGGGGGGGGCAGCATTTCAGTGGGGGCATTTCCATCCATTTTACCTGACGATGAGTTTTCTGTCAGCTACGGCACACCCACGATCTCCACAATTAAATTGAATTTTCATTTCTCGGGTTAAGGTAAATGGCACTTTGAAAGAAAAACAGAATAATAGCCGATACCGTAACTGCGCGCGATTGGACAAGTACACACACACACACACACTCACATTTTTCTGAAGAAATAGTTCACACAGCTCTCAGTGAACCAATCAGAAGCCACAGACAGCTGTATGAAGTGCAACTTGGCAATCACTGGGAGTAGCTTTCAAGACACCACGAATCGGTACATATATCCACTGTCTGAAAGTCTATTATTCTGTCTGTCCACCCACCACTGTGCTCTGGTTCAGCATGGTAAAATGGCAAGTTGTGGGGGAGCAGACAAAATATCCACGGGATGTGTTTTATATACGTGGCTTTTTCCAACAAAATCTATGCTAACTGGCCTCCTGCCAATGCTAATGTGAGTGAACTAAAGTAGACTGCATTGTAATGTAAGCTAGCCTGAGAGATATACATTAACAGAATTCACCAGGGGGCTAATCAGCTAAAGAAAGTATAGTTCATCCTTATATTACTCCAGGGCCTGTGTGTAAGGGTTTTTTTTTTTTTGTATGATCTTTTAGTCATTAATCATAGCTGGAAAGAGTCAGGGAAAAGGACTCTCACTCCAGTAATAAAAACTCTGAAGAACAGTATTGACCAGAGGAGTTTCTGAGATGCTAATTAGGATATTATCCAGTGTCTCTTGGCTGGTGTGTGTGTGTGTGTGTGTGTGTGTTTTACCTCAGGTTACCCATGGTCTCCACAGTCCTCAGTGTTTCATTTTTGCCCCTGTGTATAGCTGTATTCAAGAGGAGTAATGATAAGTGAAGGAGTTTGGTAACCAAAAGGGTTGCAGGGCCAAACTCTCAGCCCAATTGGTTCATTTCCAGTGTGAGTCTGGGCTAATCACTTAATCCCAAACGCCATTCCAGAGACACGTGACATCTGACAGAGACAGCAGAACCTGTAAATGAGTCTGAAATGAAGTGTTAACTAAACAAATTAAAATGTCAGGGTGTGATCCAGTTTGTTCAGCGGTGGCTTCATCCAACCCGTTTTTCTTGTACCCTGGATAATAGCGTCTCTCGGAATTTACCACGAAAGTGTTTATTCAGAGGATAACTATTCCCAGCAGAGAAACGAATATGTAGGACCGTGTTATATATCAGAATGCTCTGGAACTGCATCCTGGACTGGGCTCTTTAACTTGGTCCTGTCACCTTCACATTACTGATTATAATCTATAAAGGCCGGACAGAGTGCCCAGCCAAGCCGCCCTCTAAAAATGTAATATTTGCTTGGCATCTATTTAGTAAAGCCACTTGAGTGAAGACATTTAAAAGACTGTCTGTGAGAGTGTTTGTGGTGACATGTTTGAATAAACTTACTTAATTACTGGGGATGAAGGACATCTTGTTTTGTTCCTAGTGCAAGAACAAAAAGTTAATTTTCTGAGAGTCACTCAAATTACAGAACAAAATTATATAACCATCAACCTGTTGATATGTTCTCTCTCTCTCTCTCTCTCTCTCTCTCTCTCTCTCATATATCAAGGCATCTAGTGCTTTAATCTGAGGATGGATTTCTTTTGTTTTGAGAGTTCTAATGCCTACATTCAAATAAGTGTTCCAAATTTAATCATTTAACAAGGAGATAAAACACACACCCACACACAAACACTCACACACACACACACACACACACAAATATTCCCAAGAACTCGTTTAAGCAGATGGTTCAAATCTGTACTTTTTCTATAATTCTTGGATATTGATTGCACATATTAAAAAATCCTAGTACTGTTTAATATATGGGAAACCAAACCATATATCTTAATGAATGATCCCATAAAGTGTATTGATAAAAAAAAAAAATGCATCTCATCCATTAGGATAATCTATAAAGCTACTCGGGAAAGCAAAAATAAGTGCATTCGATTAAAGGATGGCACCAGATCATACAGCAAGTGAGGACCTGGCTTGGCAGCTTATTAACAATTAAGAGAAAGACTCCTGTGCATCTGTGTTGTAAACCAAAAATAAAAGGGGGAAGGTAATTTTAGGATAACGCTGGAGTGGATGGCCTCACTCTACCTCTGTCCTGCCAACTGTTTGTTGTCTAAGGTGCAGCTGTTTACCAAGACAATCGCACAGGAGTAGAACCCTCCTGACAACATCTTTAGACACAGCACACCCTTTGAAAATATTTTGCGATTCATGTTTGGGCTTTCAAAGTCTGATTTTACGTGACAGCAAAAGGCCTTTGAACATTGAAATGTGGTTTACGCTTTTGAATTACACACACACAAAAAAAAAACCAAACTAAAAAACACAGTGCCTGAATTTAAGGTGTTCTGGGGGGTATTCCAAGTACGTGGTAACCCGGCTAAGTTAACTCGGAGTAAGTAGTAAACCTCCTAATAGAAGAGCCCTATGGCTTCATTCTCTTAGAAAAACAAAGCCATAGGGCTCTTTTGTTAGGAGGTTTAATACTTGCTCTGAGTTAACTAAGCCAGGTTAGTCACTAAACATTTACATTATATTACATTTACAATACATTTATTTAGCTGACACTTTTATCCAAAGCGACTTACAAATGGGGAAACAATTCAAGCTCCAGTACAGTGAGAAACCTATGAGTAAGCACAAAGTATTACATCTGTTTAAAAGTGCAAGTGTGAGTTTTCTTTCAAGACAGAGGCAGGAGAGTAGGTAGAGAAGAATGCAGTAGGTGCTTGTAAGGCATGTAAGGGTGTTAGACGTGTTAGATGTTAGGAGAGGAGGTGCTCTCAGAAAAGGTGTGTCTTCAAGAGGTTCCTGAAGACGGAGAGGGACCCCCCTGCTCTGATGGCAGTTGGTAGCTTGTTCCACCATCGGGGAACCATAAACGAAAGCAGTCTGGACTGAGATTGCCTTGTGTGTGGGGATGGCAATGCCAGACGATGTTCCCTGGAGGACCACAGTGGGCGAGAAGGAGCATAAGCCTGTATTAGTGAGTTGAGGTAGACGGGCGCAGACCCAGAAGTCACTCTGTAAGCGAGCATTTTAGTGACTTGAACTTGATTCAGGCGGCCATGGGCAGCCAGTGGAGGTCAATGAGGAACAGTTTGACATGTGCCCTTTTAGGTTGACTGAAAACCAGATGTGCCACCATGTTCTGGATCATCTACAGGGGTTTTACTGTACATGCTGGCAGACCCACTAGAAGGGCATTACAGCAGTCGAGCCGAGAGATAACCATGGCGTGTACCAAGAGTTGGGTGGCATACTGAGTCAGGTAAGGCCCGATTTTCCTTGTGTTGTAAAGAGCGAAGCGGCACTATCGGGAGACCGACGCAACATGGTTGGAGAAGGATAGCTGGTCACCAATCATGACACTCAGGTATCTCACTACCCCGGTTGGGGTGTGAGATGAAGAGAGATTATTATGTTGATATTGTGGTGGACGGATTGATCGGCTGGGATGACCAAGAGGTCAGCCTTAGAGAGGTTTAGTTGAAGATGCCGTTCTTTCCATGTAGATATGTCAGAGAGACAAGCCGAGATCCACACTGAGACCATGGGGTCATCTGGCGGGAATGACACGTACAGCTGGGTATCATCTGCGTAGCAGTGATATGAGAAGCCAAGCGAGTGGATAACCGGACCCAGGGAGGTGGTGAATATTGCAAAGAGAAGGCATCTCAGCACCGAGCCTTGGGGCACCCCTGTGGAGAGGCATTGGGATGTGGACGTTTGTCTTTGCCATGATACATTGATGGCACGCGCAGAATTCAAACCAAGAATGCACTTTGCCCGAGGTGCCCAAATCAGAGAGAAAGGTTAGTAGGATGCAATGGTTGACTGTTTCAAAGGCTGCTGATAGGCTCAACAATATAAGCACTGAGGATTGACCTGCAGCCCTGGCTGCCTTTAAGGCTTCTCTTACAGACAACAGAGCCCTTTCAGTGGAGTGGTCACTCTTAAAGCCTGATTGATTTGTATCAAGGAGGTCATTCTGAGTGAGGAATTCTGAGACCTGTTTGAAAGCCACTGTTTCGATAACCTTGGACAGGAATGGAAGTAAAGAGGTTGGTTGGTAGCTCTCAACTTGAGCAGGGTTGAGTGAAGGCCTTTTGAGCAGCCAGTTGTTATGCGAGCCAGTTTGAATGCGTTTGGAAACATTCCTGAAGCCAGTGAAGTATTTATCACATGCGTGGCTGCTAGCACAATAGTGAGTGATACAGCTTTGAGGAGGTTGGTGGGAATGGGGTCCAGCGGGCATGTAGTACGGCGGCTACACGTTGGGAGCTTAGATACCTCACTCTCAGTGAGGGGGGTGAATGAGGGCAGTGATGCACCCTTAGCCACGGGAGTCTGGTTGTTTCGGAGTGGTTCAGAGAATTGGCTATTGATGGCCACCACTTTTTCAGTAAAACGAGGCAAAGGTATCTGCTGAGACATTCGTATCTGGTGGAGGTGGTGGTGGACTGAGTAATGCCCTAAAGGTGGAAAATAATTTCCGAGTGTTAGAGGTACTGCTGATCTTATCATTATAAAAAGCAGTTTTTGGCAGCACTGATGCTGGATGAGAAGGAAGACAGGAGCGTTTGATAAGCCATGACGTCAGCGGAGTCGCTGGATTTACACAGTTTTCTCTCAGCAGCTCTGGGATTGGTGCGCAGCTTTCGGATAACAGGTAACAGTCAGCCACGGGCGAGGCTGGGTAGAGCGAGCGGGTTTTGTGGATAGAGGACACAGGCAATCCAGTCATGAGCTCAGTGTAGAGCAGAGAGACTCTGTGGCATCATTGACTTCTGGTGAGGAAAAACTGCTGAGAGGGGGTAGAGCAGAGGCGACCACTGAGGAAAAGTGGGCGGGAGACAGGTTGCGGAGGTTGCGGCAGAACGGGACCAGAGATGGTGAAACAGAAGGCTGTTTTGGGAGGCCTACGGTGAAGCAAATGAAAAAATGGTCAGAGAGGCGCAGAGGTGTGACCGTTAGGTAGTCTGTGGCACAGTTTTGAATTAGAATAAGGTTCAATTCTTTGCCAGCTTTGGGAATAGGAGGGCTGCAGACCCTTTGCAAGTCAAATGAGGATATTTGTCAGATGATTCAGCAAGTCAGCAGAGTTAAGATTATCTTAGTGGATGTTCATATCACCCAGGATGAGTAGCGGACAGCCATGTTCGGGAATGGAAGACAACAGTGTGTCTGTCTCATCCACAAAATCACCCATTTGTCTTGATGGACGGTAAATGACAACCCCAGAGACTTTGACCAGAGAAGCCAGCATAACAGCATGGTGTTCGAAAGAGGTGTATTTGTGTGGAGGCAGCAGTGGAGTGAATTTCCATTCGTTGGAAATTAGAATGCCAGTCCCACCTCCTCACCCAGACTGACGGGAGGTACGGGAAAAGGTGTAGTTAGCAGACCGGGCAGTCGGGATCCAGGTTTCAATGAGAGCCAGTAGCTCAAGCAATAGCACGTTAGCATGCGCGTTAATGAAATAAGCTTTGTTAACTGCTGATTGGCAGTTCCACAACTCCACAGAGAAGGAGGCACATGTGGTTGAAGAGTGTTGCCAGGAACGGATGTTAGCCAAATTTCTTTGCTTTTGCTATGGCGATACCTTTTGCGTGTACCGAAGATAACATAAGTGGAGTGGGAGCACAGAGTGTAAGTGCTCAGGCAAATACCGCACCGTTTGCCTTGTCGGTGGCCTTACACAGTGGACTCGTGCAGGTAGACTCTGAGTAGGGCTTCACACCAGGAGGGCTTCCTACGAGGGCTGACACTTAAGCTGACACTTTAGCGACAGTCTCTGTTGATATCGTGTGAGCTTTACTGAACGCGGTTGTTCACACATCAGGATTGATTGCCTCAAGCTCAGTATGCCCTCCAGATTACCAAAACAGAAGGTTTGATTTTGTAAGCGTGAACTCGTTCACGCGCCCCGAAACTCGCGACAACCAGCCAACAATCACGACAATGATGCACAGTCAATGCGCTTGAAGTGCTGGGTGCAGCACACAGGAAGATTTGAAAATGAAATGAAGTAACACTCACCATACAACTGCAGTCTCCATACGCCCTGCGAGCCACGTACTTGGAATACCCCCCCCCCCCCCCCCCCCCCGTAGACGCTCGGTGGACAGCTGGTTAACAAGAAAATTTTCAGTTTTGAGAATGAACAGATGAAACAAAAGGAGAAAGTCTGTAGAAGAAACAAAGAAAAGAAGATAAAAGAAAAAAAAAAACCCTTTCCTTTCAGCTCTGACTTAAACGGCTTAAAAAGGAGCCGCAGTTTTTCATCCCAGGAGATTATGTACTGTATATGAGTTTGTTTTAAATGACACACGGAAATGATCTTCATGTCCGTGCTTTGTAAATGGAGACAAATGAACGACCTCTCGTTAAATGTCCGCGTTTCCCTTCCGTGGAACACATAATGAAGTGGTTGGATTCTGCTAGAGTGTGCAGAATCCTCAGAAAGCACTTTTCACATTTATTCTTTCATTTGGTTCATCCATACGGTTTCCCACTGCAGCAGGAGGCCTTTTTCACCACCAGTATATTATCCCAGTAACACACCAGTGTCCAGATCTCTAGAATTTGATTAACTGGGTTCATTCGAAATGATTGTTTCTGAGTGTGTGATTAACAGTAGCTATAAAAAAAAGAAAGAAAGAAAAAAAGAAAATAACATCCATGTGCAGACTTGACCTTTTTTTTTTTTACAAAACCTTTTTTTCAATTTTATGGTTCTAGGTACACAGGATTGCATTCACAGGGACAGAGCTAAATAAGTTAGAAGTGCTACTGGTTTTGACTCCTGAGGGCCCCCTGTTCTGCACGTTTAACTCCATACCCCTGTTCTGCACGTCTTCGTTTTAACTCTTCGTTAGTCTTAAAACAACGCTCAGAGCTCAGGACTGATAACACCTGATTCCACTGATCAATTAATCATCAAGCCCTTGATTAGCTCAGTTAACTGTGATGATGAAGAGTTAAAAGACATGCAGAACAGGGGTATGGAGTGACTCTGCAGAGGGTGGGTTTCAGGGATGAAGAATGGCTCTGCGTTGGAGACCTTGCCTGAGCTGTTTTTTCTGGATTTACTGTCCTGGTCGCTGTCATGAATCAGGTTTGTT
The DNA here is from genome assembly GCF_902362185.1 of Chanos chanos. Lineage (NCBI taxonomy): Eukaryota > Metazoa > Chordata > Actinopteri > Gonorynchiformes > Chanidae > Chanos > Chanos chanos. The sequence goes on from NC_044497.1 coordinate 56,015,504, forward strand.
CAGTGCCAGTGGGGTGGAAACTGGTCAGAGAAGGTTCCAGAAAAGGGGGGGGTGGGCGCGGGGGTATGGAGGGATGAACTCAGCTGATTTTAAGACACAGTTGTCATAGCACGTGGCTCAGCCCTACTTCAGCAGAACAGAGGAACCTGGAAGCATGCCAGCTGCTTTAAACACACCTACTCTGCTCTAGCCGCACACTCTCTTATCAGGCTTGTAATACATGAGTCTTGCTCATGTCCACGGGGCGTAATCTCTCCTTTGCACTGTCTTTGGCAATAGTCGTATCGCCAAGAACACTTACTGTGGATCCATAAGATGCCTGTGAACAGTACAATAAACTTACACAGTGTTACTGTGGGGGCAGCACTGTGGGTAGCGCTGTCGCCTCACAGCAAGAAGGTCTCGGGTTCGATTCCCAGGGTCCCAGGGTCCTTTCTGTGTGGAGTTTGCATGTTCTCCCTGTGTCTGTGTGGGTTTCCTCTGGGAGCTCTGGTTTCCTCCCACAGTCCAAAGACATGCAGGTTAGGTGAATTGCCCCTAGGTATGAATGGGTGAGCGAGAGTGTTTGTCTGTGTGTCTGCCCTGCAACGGACTGGCGACCTGTCCAGGGTGTTTCCCTGCCTTTCACCCTATGAGTGCTGGGATAGGCTCCAGCACCCCCCGCGACCCTAATCAGGACAAGCGGTTTAGATAATGTGAGTGTTACTGTGTGTGTCCATGCACATGTGCTTGTGTTTTTGTGTGTGTGTGAATGTACGCCCATGTGTCTGTCGGTATAATAAACAGAGAGGACGTATAAAAATGGACCCAGTCTTCAGGCTCTATGTGGAGTGCTCCCTGGAACAGGGAGTGCCAAAAATGTAGTACTGAAGAGCTTCCTGCTTGTTGCTGTCACATCCTAATACCATACCTGCAGGAACCAGGTGTGTGCACTCTTCAGCCAATTAGAGAGCACCGTGGTCGGTGGCTTGCTTGCTTGTTTGGTATGGAAACCAGCAGGACTTTGGCTCTGCACTAGAATATGATGTCTGATAGCATTCGTGCCGGCACATCTAATATTTTGTTTCCTGAATAAGTTTGTAGGAGAGTTTGTTCAGAGAGTGAACTAAAAAAGACTGAAAGTTTGTTTTGGATAGCGGGTGAAAAAAAAAGAAGCTGAAAGTTTGTTTGGAGAGTAAAAAAAAAAAAAAAAAAAAAGAGGCTGAAAGTTTGCACAGAGAGTGAAGAAAATAAGACTGAAATCAGTTTGAATCGTTCATTGGGAAAAATTCCGAAATAAAACAGTACAGTTACATTATAAAGGATTCATGACAGGACAAGCCCACTTTTCCGTTTGGTTTTTTTTGTTTTTTTCCTGTCAGATGATTAAAAGTTAATATTCTTCCCCCTGTTTCTTTTGTTCCTCGTGCGCTGTTTCACATCTCTCGTCTGACAACGGTATTTCCAGGCAAATGAATTCGATGGCTTTTCGGCAGGTTTCGTGTCGTCGGGATTAAACACCGTGCGGAATGCACCCCCTCGTTAATATTTCAACGCACCGCAGGACAAGCCCTGGGGCACTGCCGATCTTAGATAAGGAAACAAATAACCTTTGTCTCTTAAAAAAAAAAAAAAAAGCCTCTTAGCCTTCAAAAGGAGATCCAAAGCTTTCATCCCCAGAGGCATATGTGGTCTCCCATTCATGGGCGGAGTCTGCTCCCCTCCCCACTTCACACGCAACACCCTCACAGTCTGCAGGAGTTTAGTTAAGCAGTGTTAATTATGAGAGAAAAGAGGGACAAACTCATTATACCGACACCAGCTGCTCTCTCTCTCTCTCTCTAAATCCTACCAGCCACTGCCTCAAAGCACATATAAAATACAAACACACACACACACAGAAAAAAAGGACACACACACACAAACTCATGCACACAGAGTCCCTCACACCCTCCTACACACAAAAGTGTCCTGATTAAGGGAGGCAGAGCTCTGTCGAACAATCAAAAGTAGCTTACAATTACAATCCCCTTGAGCCTGCAATGTGTTTTGTTACTTTTTTTTTTTTTTTTTTTTGGTTTCCTTTTGAGGGTATAGACTTCAAAATCTCAACATGAAATTAAAGCCAGTATTCTCAGTGGGGGGGGGGGGCAGCTGTACTAGGCCTGATTGCCGGTGGCTATTTGCTTACCTTTATAGAACCAAAGCATGATTTATTCAGAGGCGGTAAGAAGTAATACGTGTTAATACAGAGCATGAGAGAGGACCAGAGGGGGCATATTCGGCAGGTATCCCATCCCTCCCTCCCATCACTCAAACCCAGCCAAAAGCAAGCTACCAAAACAGGCAGAGCCATCCAATACATCATTTTATTTCATTTATGTTTCTCCTCGGCCAGTTTAAAATTCCCTTGTGATGGTTTTCTTTTGCTTACTTCACACTTTTGGTTGTTGTTGTTGTTGTTCCTGTTTTTGTTGTTTGTGTTGTTGTTGTTGTTGGTGGTGGTGGTGTTGGAGTCAGAGTTGGTGTTGGTGTTGGTGTGGTTGTGTCTGATGTTTTTTTAAGGGGGTTCTTTATGGTTGATTTTTTTGGGGTAGGGTGGGGGTTTGGACAGACTCACATCAGCCTGCTCATTCAGGTAAATCCCAGCTTGGCCTTTACTGATGAGGCTGAATGAATTAGAAGGATTAAACAGACTGTGCACTATATCCTTTAAGATAAGACTATTTCCATACAAAAAAAAAAAAAACATTAATAACAATTTAGACGAAGCAATTTAGAGGATATTAAAACTAGGTGCCAAAGATTCACTGGACCTTCCAGTACAAATATGCATTTGTTCCCGCTCTGTAAAGTCTAAAAGCTCGACTCTACTTCGAAATCGCCGGGTAGACTCATTCATTTGGCCGAACCATTAATGTTTATACAAACTCCGACTTTTGTGCTTGATTCGGTTAGGGCAAAAAGGTCCACACACAATGTTCTTAACTTCAGTCAGAAATACATTAGCTAATGGACCCATTGCAAAGGAGAATGTAAAGGGGGGAAAAAAGAGAAAGAAAAAAAGAGCTCAGAGATTCCAGTTTAGTCTCAAAAACAAGACGCTATTACTGAGATATCAGAATTCAGTTAACACCAAGACTCACCAAACAAAGAGCCAAAGGCAAGAGAGACAGACATGAAGAGAGACAAACACATCCCCTGTGTGTTTCAGACATGAGGAGAGACAAACACATCCACTGTGTGTTTCAGACATGAGGAGAGAGACAAACACATCCACTGTGTGTTTCAGACATGAGGAGAGAGACAAACACATCCACTGTGTGTTTCAGACATGAGGAGAGAGACAAACACATCCACTGTGTGTTTCAGACATGAGGAGAGAGACAAACACATCCACTGTGTGTTTCAGACATGAGGAGAGAGACAAACACATCCACTGTGTGTTTCAGACATGAGGAGAGAGACAAACACATCCACTGTGTGTTTCAGACATGAGGAGAGAGACAAACACATCCACTGTGTGTTTCAGACATGAGGAGAGAGACAAACACATCCCCTGTGTGTTTCAGACATGGAGGGAGACACACACATCCCCTGTGTGTTTCAGACATGAGGAGAGAGACAAACACATCCACTGTGTGTCTCAGACATGAGGAGGGAAACACACACATCCACTGTGTGTCTTAGACATGAGGAGGGAGACACACACATCCACTGTGTGTTTCAGACATGGAGAGAGACACACACATCCACTGTATGTTTCAGACATGAAGAGAGACAAACACATCCACTGTGTGTTTAAGACATGGAGGGAGACACACACATCCACTGTGTGTTTCAGACATGAAGAGAGACAAACACATCCACTGTGTGTTTCAGACATGAAGAGAGAGACACACAAATCCACTGTGTGTTTCAGACATGAGGAGAGAGACAAACACATCCCCTGTGTGTTTCTCAGAGCAGCCACATTCCTCAGATTGCTAGGGTGGATTTTTGTCACACCCCAGCGAACATCCCAGCGTGAGAATTTCACATGTGGTGTGAGATGAAATCAAGTGTTAGGAGAGCAAATTACAGTGTGTGGAATATCAGCGAGTGTGTGAGAAATGCAGATGGATGATAGGAGTGCATTAGAAGCAGTCTGTAAAACATTAATGCTTCACGGTTACGAAGGAGACAAGGGAAGGAGCTAGCACCCTCAGTCAGCGCTAATGTGCTAAAGCTAAACGCACTGTGTTTCTGTCTGACATATTCACTCTGAAGAGAAAGAGAGAACTGATCATCAGTGGACGTCCCATCTGCCTTTTACCGACACAGTCCTGACCTGATTCCCCCTCCTGTTTTCTCATCCTGTCCAGGTTGTGGTCTTTTTTCCTCTTTTGTTTTGGTTTTATTTTATCAATATCAAATAAGGGTGACCGCTGACACTGTACCACTAATGAAATAACACTCACTGTTTTGTTTGAGAACAGAAAGTTTCTCAGTTTGAAAACAAACTCAAACTACGGTGATGCAAGACTCATGATGAAGGAAGATAAAACGTGAACTGAGGAAAAACCGCAGGGCTCGTCTCAGACAGGTCACTATGAGAGAACTTTAGGGGGAAAAAAAAGCAGGTGATACATGTTTATTAAAATGTACAGTCCCACTGTACTGGTTATGGGCTGGGGAGCAGGAGCACAGGCTCTGGAGGACCAGGTCTCACGCCAAACCCCGTGTCTAACTCCCCAGTGCCAGAGGGGACAGAGTGAAAGGAGGTGAGAAGTGTGTGTGCAGCTCCACAAACAAAAACCCCAGAACACACACACTGGCTTTGGGGAAAGAAAAAAGACTGCAGACGAATGGGAAACTAGTGCCGAGTTAAAAAAAAAAATCGTTATCGTTAAAGCAACACTAGTGAAGCAAAGCGCTGAAACAGTGGAGGCCGCAGGCGAAGACTGAACCAGTTCACCACACCTCTCCAGAACGGCCGCCTGGGCCGTATTTAAGCCCCCATTACAACACAAAGCCAGAGAGAGGCAAGTCAAGCAGGGGGAGTATGGGATCTGTCTCTCAATGAAACGGGACCTTTAAGAATGAGACCATATTAAAGAGCATAGCCTGTTGCTTCCACACGCTCAACAACAAAACAACAACAACAACAATGATAATAATAACAACAACAACGACAACAACAACAACAACAATAATAATAATAATAATAAAATAATAATAACAAACAACAACAACACAACAACAACAACAACGATAATAATAATAATAATAATAATAATAATAATAATAATAATAATAATGATGATGATGATGATGGCACTGGCTAGTACACCTCAGAAAGAA
>NC_044497.1:56028325-56030825 GCF_902362185.1 Chanos chanos
CGAACGTAGACAAACAACCACTATAAACCTGTTGAAAATGTCACAGAAACAATATTCAGAATGTATATTAGCTTTGTGGCTTACGGGAAAAAAAAAAAATGAATAAATAAATAAAAATGTCTGTACTAATACACACACAGGCTCCAAACGATGTACTGATCAAAGCAAATCAATCTGACATGCTCCTGTGCTCTTTCAAACATCTCTCTCCCTCCGCGCGCTCACTGAGTCACTGGCATCCGCTGCCAGCTGAGACAACATTAACGCTCAAGTGAAAACGATAAAGCTGACGTCAGCCTGCACATACACCTGCACCCGCTTATTGGCACGTCTGATCCAGGTGTTTATGTCTTGGCAGAAAAAGCTGTTTATTATTAAAATGTATTATGTCTTCAAACCATTTAATTTTTGTTTTTTTGGGGGTTTTTTTGTTTGTTTGTTTTTTTTTTACATGGACAGATAGGCATAAAATCTCAAACGTTGCCTCATGACACCTGGCGGCGTCTGGGCTCGATATCGCTTGTTTTCCGGTCACCTGTCCAGGTTTTATTTATGAGACGAACGTCAAAAGGTCAACGCACGCCGAAGAGCCGATAGATTCCAGTGGAGGAAGTACTCGACGCCACGACCTTGTGACCTTGTCCAGACCATACATATATCAGAGGCGCAGCTTGCGTGTCAGAGGGGCACACAGATGGGCTGTTCAAAGGCTTTTACAGCCTGACCTGTGGTGACCTGTGGAACTCAGTGAAGTGTACAGGTCACTTACAAAATGAGTTGAACTTCTTACACCATATGTTTCACAAAGACCCTGTTATCCTCAAGGTCTTTAAGGAGATACAAAAACACACACACACACACACACAGGCGCGCACGCGCGCATATCTGTTTTGTTTGTCTCTGTAATCAAATCCATTGCGAACTGGGCCACCCATTGATCTGCTATCGGCTGATCACTAAAGTCCTGCTGAAAGCAGAGGGGGTGGTTCAGGTCTAAATCAACTGGCTTAATAAGGATTAATGGCTACAATGCAAATCAGTATCATTTTAGTCCCAATAATACTCTTTTAGTACAGCCTCTAAGTATTCATGGTGATTTGGTATAGCACCTGGATGTGTGTGTGTGTGTGTGTGTGGGTGTGGGTGTGGGTGTGGGTGTATGTGTATACGTGGGGTTTTTTTTGAGTACAAAATTACAGACTCAACTTCATGAGTGTGTTATGCAACCCAGACATCTTATAGAAAACATTGTCCTTGTTCAGGTAAAATGTCACATCACTAATTTCATGTATTTAAGTCATTTTAAGTCAATTTCCCCAACAGTCATTGCGTACAAATGGAGTACATCACTCTCTGTTGTAAATGAAATCTCTGTACACACCAGGCTTCTTTCTCAGTTGCCTAGCGAGCTGTGTAGGTGTGCCAAAGCACGAATTTGTTTTTCAAACATGTTGTTTGTATTTTGCCAATGAAAAAAGTTTCCCACTGATGCACGGTGTAAAATGAGATTTATTTTATTCACAGACTGTGAGATTTAAAAATATATATGTGTGTGTGTGTGTGTGTGTGTGTGTGTGTGTGTGTGCTTTTCAAAAGGCCTTCAGAAGAGAGCTGGGCCGATAAAGCCTCAGTAACAGAATGCTGAAGGTTGTCCTTGTCAAGCGAACAAGCTGTTTTGAAAAAGAAAATGCTTTTGAGAGGATGTTTATGAAAATTAAAGTAAGTTAGGCCATAGGACTTTGTCATCATTGTCATTATTGTTTTCAGTCTACTCATAGAGACTGATTTTCTAACTGTAGTTTAAAACAAAGTGTTCAGCCATTCTTGGTAGGTCACACCGTGATTTTAAGAGTAAAGTTTTATGAAAAAAATTTCCTCTTCAAAACATAAACCATGCATTGATATAAACCACATCATAAAAAGAAAGAGAAAGAAAGAGAGAGAGAGAGAGACAGAAAGAGAGACAGAGAGAGGGAGAGAGAGAGAGACAGAGAGACAGAGCAATAGAATGTGCATTGCTACCAGAGATTTTATTATTAACATTCTCTGTATCGTGTATGTGTATAAATATGTGTATGTGTGTGTGTTTGTGTATATATATATAATGTGTGTGTGTGTGTGTGTGTATAAGTTTATATGTCACCATTACCCCTAATTCCCTCTGCTCAGGTTATCTGCACAGTCTCACAACCTGTCAGCCTTTTGGCAGGCTTTACACAGTCCATTTCACATCCTAAACTCCATGAATTTTTCATGCTGGCTAAAAGTGCAGTGATAGGTAAACAGATAGACACATCACTCCATCCCTTCATGCTCTCCCTTCTTTTTTTTTTTACTACCTCAAAGTGTTGAGTTTTTTCTCTCTCTCTCTCTCTCTCTCTCTCTCTCTTTCTTCATGCTGTATCTGTTAAATCCACCAGCATGTCTGCTGTCGACTGCTCAGGCAGGTTTTTGAAATACAGGTGTTTTTTGCTTAGGCAGCAGTCTGACAAATACCTTT
>NC_044497.1:56035825-56058325 GCF_902362185.1 Chanos chanos
AGAAGTGATTGTTAAAATATGAATTTCAAAATAATAGGATGCTCAAATGCTTTAGGGATGAAAGAGATGAAACATAGATTTGATCTCTTTTGATAATCATTGGAAGAGAATGTTCCTCTTTTGGATATGTCTAGAAAATGTTTAACAACGATCCAAAATCTTTGCTATCCTGGAAACAAAGAAAAACGACTGTTTGCTTTCGCTTGCCAGCCTGATCTTTTAATGAACTTTGCTTAAGCTGAGCGTCCTGTCAACGCTTCAAGATCATCGATTCTGATGATCTTGAAGCGTTGCCGTCTTGAATCCACCTCGACGAATTTCCCTGGATTCATGTCACAGTGTCTCTACAAGCCTGATGTGTTCACAAGCTGATTTATTTACAAAAAAAAAATACTGTGTTAGAGATGAAGAATGACTCTGTATTTGATCATCAAGTCAAGTTTAAAGTTTTGACGGGGAGTAACAGATGCGCTTGTTTTACCAATTACCCCTGGAACGTTCAGTATATTGTGTCTGTGTTGTTTTGTTCTCTCGTATTATTGTCTTATTTGCATAAGCTGTTTTTTATGATCTCGCTTGACTCTCCATCTTTCCCGGCATCAGAGGTCCTCCCTAGTTGAATAAAGGTTAAAAAAAATAAATAAAATACAACGTTGTTTTGAATCTGTTGTAAGAAATGTCTTATTCATGCTCATATTCTCAGGCATCAGGAAGCATCAGATCCTAGCAGACTTTCAGCCATAATAAGCCATCAGAAAGCAATACCACATGTAGTCACATGTATTTACAATCAATAAAGTCGACATCTGTGTACAAGGGCTCCTTTCCCTCTGCACTCATTCACACTGATAGGGTTTTTTTTTTCTCCCCTCCATGTGTCAGTTCATCGTGCTTCATTTTAGTCAAACTAACTTTATATGACAGACCTACTGTTCCATACCATCACAGGTAAAGTAATGTTTTAATCAGGACTTTGTCAACTGTCAATATGGTTTGAGACACTCTTTAACTAAACTCATTAACTGTGAAGAACTCTTTAAAGTTCCTTCATCTGTGACCAGACAGAAGCCGCTTCTCAATACGGAGTGCGTCAAGTACGGACTCCAGTTCTTGGGAGTTCGGACTTGCTGAGTTCAGCTCGGGACTCCAGACTTTGTGTGAAAATGCATTCTGGGAAACCAGGCTACCCAAGTCCACACAAATCACCTCCTGATGCATCCTTAATAAAAACCCACAAATCGAGGACATATACGGGTATTTTTGATCTGTACTTGGCTAGATGCATCTTTGAATTGGAGCAGTACTTGACTGATGACGTTTCACGAGTCCATGAGAGTGCAAGTACAGAGAAGAAGGCATATTGAGAAACAGCTAGAGCCTGGTATATTCAGGTATAATCACTGATTACCTTCTACCGGCAGTCAAGGTGCAACATATTCACAGAACACAAAATTTTAAATCAGTAATAGAACGTCACAGACATTCAATTTAAATAGTTAAACGTTTTATTGGGAAGAAAATCACATCTCTACTCCTGCTACTACGATTCCAGTTTACTCCTCTGGTCATTCGGTACCAAGACATAGAAAAACAAGTCATACCTAAACTCTGACACAAACCTATAATCAGCAGGGTAAGTAAATGGAGATTCAATTAGTGATTAGAACAGAAATGTAGCCAATCAGTGTTGGTTTGTTTTCCAGATCATCGTGTGATTGGCCATCCTTATGCAAAGAATTTGTCACGTGTGTGGCATCTGTACAGCTGAGGGCAGATGGGAGGGTGAAGAGGAAAACATGTCCATATATGGAGCAGCATCCTGATTCTAAAGCTTTTTTTTTTCTTTTTTCTTTCTTTTTTTTTTTTTTTTACAGATGTTTTTACAGTTGTTACTACAGGCTGACCCTGCGCTGCCACCTTGAATTAGAGATGCTTTAATGAGCAGAGGTTCTCCCCCGTCTCCCCGCCGTTCCTAATGCAAAGAGCGAGACCTGATTTTGCCCACAGTCAGAATCTGTACTTCACATCCACTCTGTTTCATATCGCCGGCTCCCCGCAGACGTCACGGGGGCCCGGCCCCGTGAAGCCGGACCGAATTAATGAACTCGGCAGACCCTCCGTGTTCACTTCATAAAGCTTCCCCCAAATCCGCCGGCAGAGCAGATGCATTAGGTGAGTTTTAAATCAGCAAGGCGTCTGGACTAATCACAGAATGGCTTTTTGACTGCGACGGAAGCATTCCTAATGAATCCCAGCCTTCCGCTGAGAGCAACCATTAGATTAAGAAATAATGAATCTGATTGTTCGGCAGGACTTGGGCTCGCACTTTCTCTGAGAAAGAGAACAAACTTACATGTTCAGACATGGGGAGGGGGTGGTGTGTGTGTTGGGGGGGGGGGGGTTGTAAGTGCCTAATTACCGTGTTTAAAAGATCACAGGCATTTACAGTAGCTTGATTCATCATTTTTCTTCTGTACTTAATTCAATTTAATGCTGTTTTTGGTGTTGGTTTATTCCATACGACTTCCTCTCCATCAAAAACACTGCAGTTTCACTCAGATCTCTGATTAGTACATTCTAACCGAGGTATAATCCTGTAACAGCCGTGCACAGAATCACTCCCATTACTTGTTCAAGAAATTGGTTAAACTTGGATGAGTCTCTCTCTCTCTCTCTCTCTCTCTCTCTCTTGCTCTCTCTTTCCTCCCTCCCCTTCCTCTCTCTCTCGCTCTCTCTCTCTCTCTCTCTCTCTCTCTGTCTCCATACTGTGACAACACAGCACTTTAATTAAGATGATATGACATCCCTTAGAGACATGTGATTACGTGACAAACCATAATCACGTCCTGATTACTCTCATCTTTCCTCTTCTTGTTTTGATATTATTTTGCACTTTTTTGTCACAGCTCATTAAAAAAAAAAAAAAAAAAAAACCTCCAAAATTAGCCCGCTGTCATACCGTGGCTTCCATTGTTAATAACTGCAAATTACTCATCCAGCTTCTGGAAGTCACTGCCTTGCCTGCCCAACCCTATTGTCATGAATATGTACTTCTGCATTCACACATGTGAGGGGGGGGTTTCTGCGGGGATGCGAGAGCCGTCTAACCGAGGCATTCCACGGTCCCAGCATCATGGTAGGGGCTCCCAATCTGTCCCCCGATCAGATGCAGCCATGTCTGGGCAATGATCTCGCTTCTGCCTTCTAACGGAAGACTGCACTTTTCAAGGAAGAGAGAGAGAGAGCGGCCCTCTTTCACCTCGGAGGGGTTGACGAGCAAAAGATTTCAGCCTCACTCAGAAAGTTCAGCCTGGCACACACCACGCGTGCCCCCCCCCCCCCCCCCCCCCCCGGCTTTTATTAGCCCGATGTGAAGCCGCTGAAAGAGCTGTCAAACGTCGCCCTAAAAGCTTTTATTTCTCCGCTCTCGCTCGTCGGCACTTTCCTCGGGCTCGCCGAGTTCAGCCCTGTCGCCTCAACCCCGCAGGGCTCAATCAATGACTTTGGCCGCTCCAGGTAAGAAAGAGCAAAGAGAGAAAGAGAGAAACATTCCAGTCAGACTGTTCCTTTGACAGGCCTTACCACCATGCTTGTCTAAATACGAGGAGACAGAGGTAAAGCACAGCGCAGCTCTGCTTAAGAATTCAGAGAATATTTGAAAATTGTTTTGAAAATTTGGGGGTTGGGGGGGGGGGGGGGGGGGGGGTTAAAGCACCAATCCAGCTAAATGAAATTTTTTTCTTGCTGTATTGAAATCTACACTGTGTCCTTGGAGGGGTTTTTTTGTTTTGTTTTGTTTTTAATTTGGTGTCATCACGTTCTAGAATTTAATGTTAAAAGTTTAAACATGAAGAAGTTATAATTATTTGCCCTAGGGGAGACAGCAGAACAGCTGAACCTCACTGGGGACGTGACACCTCACTTTCTCTGCAAAATGCAGGGTTTTGGAAACTCCATCTGATGACATCTCCAGATCAGTGCTGACAGCGCTGATCCTCTCTGTTTGAAAGTTTCACCTTTTAATTAGACATTCTGTTTTTTCTTTTGTTTTTTTTTTCTTCTTCACCGGGGGGACAGAGCTGTGGCCCAGATGGTCTGAAAGGCAGCAGGATCTTGGCCCTCACATGTCTGGAGGTTGATAATCCTGCTTGACACACACCAAACACCAAGACACTGCTGTGTCGGCCCTGGTAAAAGCTGAGAACCAGAACTGTGCAGTACCGGAGTCGGCCACAGAGCTGAGGCTATGAGGACAGAGTGTACTGTGTGTTTTGGGTCTCATTTGCTGTGTATCATAAACCTCAATACACTGAGACGGTTTGGGATCACTGCACAGGCATCTAAAACCTGAATGAGACAGAGATTTTTGTTTTTTTGTTGTTTTTAAAAAGGCGGCGGGGGGAGGGGGTTCTTTGCTGGAAATATTTCAGTATAAGCATTTGGCATAAACAAACAAAGCGCTGACATGGCCCTGTTCGTGGTGGTGGGCGTACATTTGAGCTTCAGTACAAACACAGCCTCTCTCAGCGTTAGATCACCGTGTATTACTGTTTGCATTTTAAGCTTTCGCTGTGTAAAGAATGCATATTCAAAATAATGACAAGCCCTTTGCTAACTGTCAGCTGTCATTTCTGTCCTTTCTCTTCTAATGGAGTGTTCCTTGTGTTTTTTTTTCCTTTTTTTTAGGTGTTGTTATTTTTGTCGTCTTATTTTTAATGCATCTTTGATGAGTTTCTGTCTCTGCCGATCGGGTACAGCCCACCGTGTTGGACGTCTGGGTGCGGCAGGTCGGCCGTGTACCACCGGCTCTAAAGAGCGCTCATTAACATAAACACCCAGCACTTGAAAGGGAAGGAGCTCCGAACATTCTCACTTCTCACGAGCTGGGAAACCAAAGAGAGGCCTTCCCGTTTGTTTTTGTTTTGTTTTTTTTCTCCCGCGTGCACGCAGCTGCCTCCTTCCCTGTCCGTACCGAGCCTGATTTGTTACATACGTGTTTCTACTTTGTGTCTTTTGGCAGTTAACGCGCCGAGCGCCACTGAGATTGTGCACATTCTCTCTCTTTCTTTCTTTCTTTCTTTCTTTTTTTCGCGAGGCGGAGCATTGTATGCTTATTTCCTGCCGGCTTGTGTCTGTCTTGTCGGCTGGCGAACGCGGAGAGAGAGAGAGAGAGAGAGAGCGTTGTGGGGCGATTGATGTTTTATTGAGTCTGTTTGCATCTCCGCTGTCCTGGCCCCCGTTCCTCCATTTCCTGTCGAGCTTGTTTCTGACCTCATTTTAGTTCCCTCTGATACCTCCGATCCATCTGCCAGTCTCTGAGACCACAGAACAGCAGTAAAACAGACAGTGTTTGTCTAAGAATTCATCCCAATTCTGACTTATTCATCTTCTCATCACTCATCTCCCCCCTCTCTCTCATTCCTTCTCCTCCCCCTCCTTGTCCTTCTTTCTTTTCTCATTACAATTATTACAATTTGGACAACTCTTTGTACTGCGGCTACAGATGACTAATGCAGCTCGCAGGAGACGGCGCTCCCGGCAGGACGCAGACGGCAAAAACAGCGCTGCCAGGAAAGAGAGAGCGATGTCTGAAAGAGGATGGCGTTCTTAAAAAAAGAGGCATCAGTCAGTCCCATACTGCAGTGTTTCTCTCTCTCTCTCTAAAGTAACACCTCAATCCGCAAGCCCCGCCGACACCCCCCCCGCCCCCCCACGGAGGGCAGCATCTGTGTGGTTACATAGCCTGGAACACGCACATGAAATATGGAGGGTGTGGGGTAAATTAACCTGTCTAACGCAGAATTGTTGGCTCCGGGGCGGAACTCGGTTCTACGGCAACGGATTCAACGCGTTTGAACAACAGCCCTGAGTGACACTGAGAAAGCGAACGGTACAGTCGGCTGTTCATGCAATCACACACCCAGCCACCCATACATCACCCTGCCTATTAATTTATATCTTGTCAAAAAGAAAGACAGAAAGAATGAAAAGATCTCAAGTAGGTTATTCTTTCTGCCCGACAGAATCCAACTGTCGATTTGCTGGCTGGCTAGGAAGTCGGTTGGCCAGCTAGCTAATCAATCACGTATTCAAATGCTGAAAGACATGGTCCTTTTCGAAAGCAGAAGTGGTTTTGTTCGACTTAGTACTGTGGCACTGAATTCTTCCTGTTTACACAGTGTCAAAACACACAGTTGTTCTGACAAATGCATTGCCGGAAGCTCCAGTGCCTACCGCGGTGAAAGCAGACTGGTCTCCCAGTCAGCTGGCCGCTTTCAGCAATAGCTCCTTCTCCCTTTTGTCCTCTCAGTAGTAAATTACACATCATTAAAACTGACGATTCCTCAAACGCTTTTGTCAAATGCGTTCTTACCACGGGGCATGCTCCTCCACCTGTTACAGAGGGAAAAAAGAGTCCTGGATTTCACGCTAAAGGAGAGTGCAACGAAGGGACAGAGAAGCAAAGAAAACAAGAAAACTAACACATCACTGAAACGCTGGTGCTAAAGACTAACACAGCCCCCGGGGGACATCGACAGAGCAAACACAAGACCCCAAGTCCGATTAGAAAACTCTCCCTCTCTCTCTCTCTCTATTCTGCCGTAAAACACTTTATAACCATCTGAAGTAAATTACACTGCACGTATGAGCATATGAAGCCCCTACCAGAGAATGACAATGATTCTGTGTATGTTCTGTGCATTAATGAGTCAACCTACCTGACTGTTTTGCACTTGGGACGATTAATTCCGTCAATAAAAAAAAATATGTCAGTTTCATTTTACACTTAAGCTTGCGCGTACGCATAAACACATAAATACATATGTCTAAATATGTACGTTGGCCTGCATTCATCTCCTATATCCCCGCAGGCCTCGCAGTGGAATTAGCAATTCCAGTAAATGACACATTTAACCATCCAGCTCGGGCACACGCAGTGCCCGCTGCGTCGTGAATATGTGGTTTCAGTTTCCGTGCCTTTAACGGCCATGAAATCCCGTGTGTGAAGGACATGTCCGCCAGTGAAATCCATACGTCTCCAATGCATTTGACCAAGTTTATCTTTCAAAGCACAGCACGCAAACCTGCCAAAAGCAGATAAAGCGGGAAAAAAAAAGGAAAAAAAACAGCTGTTGTTACCATCCAGGAAAAAAAAAAAAATGTTGAGCCATTAACCTGAGAGATCAAAACCTTTTTATACAGGACACTTTGATCTGGCACAGGTCATGTGACACTGCTCACGCGGGGCGAGAGTTATGATTGGCCCGGATGACACAGAGAGCTGCTCAGACAACTGTCTCCTCTCCCAACCACTCTGTTAAGACCAAGCAAAATTTTCTTTAATTTTTTTTTTTTTTTTGCTGAAAATAAAAAGACCAGACTAAAAAAGCATTCATTAACGCGGGCTGCTAATATGACACAGATCAGGCGAGGTGTTGGGGGGGTGGGAGGGGTAGGGGGGGGGGTGCGGACTCTATGAATCTGTTGTGTTTCTGTGCCGTTCGCGCCGCTTTTAGCCTAATGTATATTTGATAAATGGCTCCGTGCGCGACGACAAAATTACATTTGCTTCTGTGAATGACCTGTTTTCCATTCTCCTTCTCCCGCTGTCTCTGCTCATAAGAAAATTCCAGGGGCTGGTTCTCTGAGTAATATCTCTGTCCTGTCACCAAATCCCATTCATAGATTCACACAGTCCAAACAACCTTTTTTTTTTTTTTTTTTTTTTTTTTACGTGTTAGTCTGTCTTTTGAAAACTGTCTCAGCCACCAAGCCACTTAACAAACAAAGAGCTCTCTCCTAGAGCACTTAATTGTCACGCGGCTGCCGTTATGCGTGTGGTGGGGGGCCAGGCACAAAGGTCCTGGTCGTGCAGGGAGAAGACCTGAAGGTTGACGAAATGACAGAAATGGAATGATCTTCGTGAGTGCCCAATTAAAATGGGCCTGACCCAAATGCAAACGAGCCCCCACCCCCCCCACCCCCCGAGCAGTGCCCTCAATTTCTGCCTGTAGACGTGATAGGGAGCAGAGACGGTCATCTTGGTGAGCTGAGCGGTCTGGATCACTAGGGAAAAAAACGTGCCCTTGAATGTTTGATTCGTCTGTTAGCGTTTTAACGCACCCAGAAGCTGGGCTGGATTAGAGGAAAACCGTGTTGAGAGAAAGACAAACTGCGGCTGGAGGAGAACAAGGAGGTTGCCCTGCCATAGAGAGGACATAAGAACTTACGCACTGTAAATCTAAAGACAGGCTGGAAACGTTAAGGCAAAATAATTATAATATAGAAATGTATTTTCTGTGACACTGCACCAACTGGATCCTAGGCTTATGAACCGGGCTGCTTACTTAACTTTTCAAAGTTCATCAAGTTAATCAATCAACTGTCTCAAGTTTTTTTTGTTTTGTTTTGTTTTGTTTGTTTGTTTGTTTTTTAAGCTTTCGCAATGTCTAGAGAAGGTGAGTTTTTTTTGTTTTGTTTTGTTTTGTTTTTTTTAATTATTATTCTTAAGTTTGATAATTATGCTTGTCATTATTGCTGTTGCCCTGTGTGGCACGTTGCCGCGGATACAGGCAGAAAGGAGCGGGACAGCGTCAGGGTCATAGGAAAACAAATGGAGGCAGCGTGAGGATGCCTCTGAAGGCTGCGGCGGTGACAGTTTAATTTGTTCTGCCCCATTCACCCCGTTTGTTAGCTGCAAAGGTGTGTGATGTGACAGAATTTGCCGGTGCCGTGAATAGTCGGCCTTTTGAGGAGGTGACGTTGAATAGACATCCGTTTCGAGTCGCGAGTTCTGCGTGGCATGTTTTCAGGCGGGTCAGGGACGGGTCACACGTATTCTGTGTACATATTAGCAAAAACGGGAGAAACTGACAGACGCAAACAGCTGTCAGAAGAGGACTCTGCACTCTCTAAAATGCTTTGATTCGATTTACGAGAGAACGAAGCGCATTCTAATTTTGACCCTTGACCTCGCCTGTGCCGCGTTACCTGTTGTGTCAGACGGCCTGACCTCTCACCCCTCAGGTGCGTATCCTGTGTCATTCGGTGAGACGCTTTAAACCTTTGTCAATACCCGGAGCTGCAGTCGCCTCTCCGGCATCCTGTCCTTGTCATCTGCTCACTTCCATTTTAAATAGCTTCGGAATGTGACACAAAGGATTTTCTATCAAAGGAACTTGTTCTTCTTCCCCGTCCCTCTCCCTTAGCTCATCCTAAACGAACCCAGAGTGCCCTTTCATTTCATGTAATGTTTTCCTTTCTTTCTTAACTCGATTAAAAAGCTTGGCAGTCATTTCACGCCCTACAAACACTGTTTACCCTCTTGGGGTTGAAACATCTGCTGTTTTGCCCCACGTAACTTGTGACGCAATCAGGAGCATTCTCTCTCGAAGACGCGCCTTGTCTTCCTGTGCTCTCGCTTCGCAAATCAATCGAGAGTTCTCGAGCTCATCCGCTCGCTAATCATATGATCAGTGATCAATTGTAAGAGGATTAAGTTCCATCGAGGATGCTGTTGGGCTAGAAGACAATTAACCTGTGCTACTTCCTGTTTTACGAGCTTACAGCGAACACTCTGTCGATCAAATATGGTTTGTTTTATAGGCTTTGATGTTATAATATACTCTTCTCTGAAAAGATTAACTCATATTATCCTCTCTGTGTGTGAAGGACTTCTTTTCCGCTCTCAAGGGGTTTTTTTTCTCACTCTTTTTCATTTTCTTTCTCTTTTTTTTGTAGGAGGTTAAGGATGAGGGATTAGAATACGTTGGAGGGAGTTGTTTTTGCCTCTGGTGTGTCCAGGGTGAAGAACAGCTTTGAGTCCTTTCCACTGTATACACTTTAGCAGCATGCGCACGCGCACACACACACACACACACACACACACACACACACACACACACACACACACACACACTTGGACTCAATGAGAGTTGCCTGAGGTTGGTAAACTAATTAACCAGGGGAATGATTTAGCCATATGTCCGTTATTGTCCAAGCCATTTCCATACAATTAAATTCTCATACAGGACCATGGAGAACAAAAAAAGAAAGAAAAAAGAAAAACATTTGGCAGCAGCGGCTGGCTGGTTTTTGTGACTGCAGCACTACAGACAGAGAACCATTCGAAAGGGCACAGAGGGAAAATAAGGCCTATCTTTCATTCAGACCTGGCTCCAGACCCCAGTCTTGGGCTTCAAATCACACACTGACATTGTGCAGGGGACCCTGGGTCACGCGGTGTTGGTGTCTGAGAATATGAGTTGTTTTTTTTTGTTTTTGTTTTTCTGCAACATTCGGCCAAAAACAGCTTCCTGAAACTGGATGAACAAAAGCATACCTACATCCGTGAGAGAAAAAGGGTAGAGCGCCTCACTGACAAACATTGATCTGTCCACCGATACAGCCGCGGTCTCCAAATGTTACATACCGCCTTGAGTCCACGCCAGTCACTCGTACTGATGATCATACGAACATGTTCTGTAAGACCTTTGACCCTTAGGTCATTTCTGCCATTTCATAATCGCCCTGAAGTACTGGTTCAGCGATGTCACCCCGTCTCTATCATGGGCCGTCACTCATTACACAGGGCCGAGGTCAACCAGCGGGATGTGACCCCCGGGCAGTGCCCTCACTGCAGGACACCGCCAGGAAGTGACACGCTGTAGCCAACGACGGGGACACAGCAAACACATGAATAAATCTGAATGGCTAGATTTACATAATGTTCAAGATTCTGAGCAACGTCTGTTGCGTCTGGGGAAAATAAGGATTCTAACTGTAGCGGATAAACATTTGCCTCGCCGGTTTCCTTGAGAATAATAGACTGAAATGATTAAAGATCACATTGTGGGACAGATAAACACAAAACCACATCCTTCGTCTGAGCTCTTTTCAGAAATACGTTGAAAGGGAATGTGAACGCGTTCGGTCTTTCCCGACAACGGAAAAGCGTAAAAAGCCTCCTCAGCGGCCAACAACGGGCAAACGGAGTGTCAAAGGCAGCACGCGACCTCCACGCCGGGAGTCGAAATGGACGATTTCTCTCCATTCTTCCTTTCCCTTTATTGAGTGTTAAGGACAGAATAAAATCTGTGAATTCAACACAAATTCCCACACACAAGGCAAATTTTCAGTGGTTATCTACTGTGAAGGACAGCACAGCTAAAAGCTTTATACAAAATACTTGTTACTTCTGTATTAGGCAGGTCTGTATATACAGTGTGTGTGTGTGTGTTACATCCTTATGCAGCATATGAGCGGTACAGATATTTTGTTATTCAGACGTAAAATTGAGCCAGATGTTTTCGTTGCTTTGTATCGTCTCGCTACTCAGAGCTCAGCATTCGTATCTCACAATTATTTTCTAGCACCGAAGAGAAAAAAAAAAAGACTAAAAACGTATAGATGTCATTACGGGCAAGAGCGTCGGCCAAGTAAACGAAAGGTGTGACCGATTTCAACAAGGATACGGGCTGGACTGAATCAATAGAGAGGCCCTCGAATCTCTCACAGGCGTTTAAATTGTGTACATGGCCGTTTAACAAGACGTACCCTTTTTCCCGTCGTCTTCAGGGACACCCTGGGGAGAGGTGGGAGGAATGGGATGCCGTGTTGGAACGCTCGCGGAGTGAATGATCGGGTTAAGAGCGGAGCGTTCCGCACCGGGATTGCCAAGATAATGAATTTACAGACCTCTGTTTGCCAACTCCTTCCGTTGGTATTTGATTTAGCAACACAACAGTTAGGGTTCCTGCTCGGTTCTAAAATACAGGCTGTCTGATTTGTGTCTGTGTGAAATGTTAAAACGACTCTCTCCACGGAGCTGTCTTTCGACCTGCCACACACTAAACAGTCCATGAGGTACGGTTTGGTTAAATGTGGAAGGAGTCTATATGTAGTGCTGTTAAATGATGACCCAGGAGATCAGAACCGTGTTTTCAAAGACAGGGGAATCACGTCAACATTCTGCTATTTCCGGAGTGGCGCTCGACTTCACAAACCGAACATTATTTGCGTTTCAGAGGGTTGATGCTACACCTGAAACACCTCTGCAATGCTAATAGGAAAACGGGCGAGCCGCCGCCTGTCTTTTTTTGACAGCTCCCTGTTTTTTTTTTCCTAACAGGGGGGAATATTTTGTTGTTCGCACATGAATATCTCACTGTCTGGTTTATGCAACTGTGTGATGTCGTGGATCGAGCTTCTGAGAGATCGGTCTGGACATAGCTTCTGAGACAGTAACTTTTTTTTTTTAATGTTTCCCCTCTCTAACAATGAAAGAGCATTTTGTTACAATTCCTCCGCTGAATCAGAAAAGATTTGTTTTACTTTGGCCCATGTGGGTACACTCGTCTCAATTCTGATTCGCTGTCTTCTTTAGAAGGACAGTGGTTGGATAAAAAAAAAGCTGTTCTTTATGTGAAGGGCTGCAGCATGTCTGTGACGGCATTAGGGCTCCGGCACGCTGGCGTCATTCCCCTCTGCTTGATCAGATTCCTGATGCATCCTGGATATAATTCTTGAACTATGTCTGACCCTCTGAAGTAAAAGGCCACGTACCCTGCCTCTGATATTTCTGCTATCACTCTCCACCACTCCAGTGAATTCTGGTAAATGCAGTCCCCCCCCCCCCCCCCCCCCAGGATTTGACCTTTTCTTATCAGAGCCGTGAGGTTTTTCTATTAGCTCAGTGAATACTCCCAGAGTCTTGACTCTCTCAGATCATAATCACAGTGACATTACGTGTGTGCAATAGATTTGTGCCCCTTAAATCACCTCTTTTTTTATTATTATTATTGTTAAGTTCAGTTCACGTTTCAATATCTCATTAGTGTGAAACCTCAAAAGAAGTACAGTAGGGGTCAATCAAAGAGGGTTTAAATGATTTTTTATTTTTTTTTGGTGTTGTTAATTTATATGTACCATAATTAGAATTACTCTGCTGTATCAGTTACTACAGCCATATACCTGATGCTACTGAAAAACCTTACAGTTTGATGTGGCTGTCGGAAATGTGATTTCCAAAGACGCGGGGGTTTTGCGGGTCGGCTGAAAAAAACAGAGCGCCTTGTGGAATGCTGAGCAGTCTCAAAGAAGTAGGTTGTGAAATGTTCGTTCCCGTGAAGTCGGAAAACACGTCAGGTAATGGCGAAGATGAGAGCTGTGTTTAATGGGCCTCCTGGAAGTTATCCCCCCCCCCCCCCCCCCCCGCCCCAGAGATGGCAAAGAAGTGGGTCTATAATGAGGAGTATGGTGCAGCAGGAGCACGGTGTTAAAGCAGAAAATCTCTCTGAAGGCAAAGCGGTCAGAACCTCCTCCCCAACCCCAGCCCCGGAGGCAAACAACACCCAGAGGAGGCTAAATGAGAGAAGGACGCGGAAGACGGGGTCAGGATGAAAAAGCCGGAGCGGCGGAAGAGAGGAAAGACGCGCCCGGCATGATGCACCTGTTCGGTGGTGTTTCTCGCCTTGAACGCAGGCTGGTTTTAAACGAACGCTACTAGGTAACGACGCAATATGAATTCTGCAACAGAGGTTATGTATAAAACTGGTTTGGGGAAAAATTGCTGTCTGCCACCCTTAAACTGTGGGTCAAATTGGTGTGGAGACCAAAAAATGGATTTGAGGCATCAGGAATGAACGTCGGATATTTGGATGTTCCCAACAGTTAGAAACTAGCTTACTTTATATCTGTGTAAAATGGGCACCTAATATTACGAGGGAAAAATGTTTTTTTTTTTTTTTTCGGAAACAAAGATGATTATCAACACATTCTGAAGTCCTTACCTTGTCCCAGACATGTTAACCCACATGTGGCCAGTTACTGTCAAGGTACACAAACTAAACATATGAACATCTAAAGATATAAACTGTGTTACGCTGAACACATGTTGCCATGGGTTGAGGTAATTAACGCGTGATGAAAGGTAATGTAATTACAGTGCTGATATTCGTGTGAGATGAATGTAAATCACAGTCTAGATTAGACATGCATGACAAACCCAGAGCTGTAACGTGTTTTTCAATAGAAAGTCTCTTTGTGGAGATAAGTAAATAAGAGAATAAGAGTGATGTAGAATCTGATGTGTTCTGTGTGTAATTTTACTAAATCTGACTGCATTTATGCAACACAGTTACTAATGTCTCACTTTACTGCTTCTGACTTCAAAACAACATATTACACAACGACAGGATGTAAAATATATGATTTTCTGCTTTATTCTGAGTCTTTGTTATCAGACTGGGGCAAAGTATTTGACTGACAGCAGCCGTATGTCAGAATAGGTATTTGACTCCTTTACTTTGTGTCCTTCTCTACTGAAGTTACTAAAACGATAACAGAAGTGACTGAGTCAAAGCAAACACAAAACAAACATCACACAACTGTCTTATAGAGACTTTATGGTGGCTCCCCTCACATAGTAAAATACAGTTAGTGGTAGAGAGTTGAAAATGGTAAGGGAAAGGTGCACTGAAAAGTACTGCGACAAGGCCACCTGTTCAGGTACAGCAAATACGTCCTGCATTCATCTCTGGTCTCCTTACCGTACGGAACGAGAATTTAAGATGGAATATGAATGAACCTGGACGCGGTCCAGCTCGTGCCTGGCAGGAAGAGTGTGTTTGATGACAAGCCCTCGGTGGGTAAAGTATTTGTGAAAAGTGCAGATGATTGTTTGGCGTAGAAGCAGAGGGACATATGGGTTTGTGTGTGTGTGTGTGTGTGTGTGTGGTTATGTCTGGAGACGGTAGCCTTTGCCGTTTATGATAATCCTGCGCGTATGTCATAAACAGGTCATTGCTCTGTGGTGGGGATAATCCAGTCCTCTGCTTAATGGTTCTCTCAGACAGGCCTTAATGAGAAATAATGAAGGGCCGTGTGAGTCCAGACTCATTCAGGAGAAAGCCGGGCCTGGGCCTCATCAGGTAACGCGCGTCGGCATCATTTTTCTAAACCAGTCTGAGAGAAAGGCTGCCCTTCTCCGGGACTTGGTGAAGTTTTAATGTTGATGTTGACAAATGAACATCATATTTGTGTTTATGAAATGTGGAAACTTCAGCTGAGGTAGACGCTGTGTTTTGGTTTTGTTTTGGTTTTTTTTTTTTTTTTTTCAGCTGCAATGGAGGAAAACAACGGTGGGTCCGCGAAGTCTGAATAGGTTTAAATTTGGTGTTTATCCTTGATAACAGGTCTTCTCCCAAAACAAGAGCCCACACCTGCTTTAAAACACACCTCGACTCCTCCACTGCCTCCGTTCCCCTGTCTCTCTAAATCCTCCTCTCCCTCTGCCCTCTCTCTCTCTTCACCTCTCTCTGCCTGTTCTTATTTTATCATATTTGAGTCTCTGAGTTTGCTCCACTTTCCTCTCCTGAGTTCTCTCTTACTGCTGTAGGCTGTATGTTGTACGTTTCTTTGAGTCGTTGAAATATATACAGTACATATATCGTGTTATAACTGCTATTATTTTAGCTTCTGATTAACTGACATTCCAATTAACTTGTCCGTGTGAGAGAGGTATCATTTTCGATTGTGGCAGTACAGAGATGGTTATGACATCTAAGGCGCTTCGTTAGTCTTTGTCTTAATTTCTCACAGTGGGGCGTCTTTGCCGTTGAATGTCATGAACAAATTTAGCATATAAGCCTGTGCATTGATACGGTAATGAGGTCATTTGGTTAACTGTGACTTAATGAAATGGCAATGAACGGCATCGGAGAAATCAAAGGGCCTCTGCTAGAGGCACAAATGTAAATATAGTTCACTCGGCGTTTCAGGAATTTTTAGATGTGCTTAATAGTGTTTCATGTGTTAGCTCTCACTGCGCTACTCTGATGACCTGTGTGTGTGTGTGTGTGTGTGTGTAGAAAAAGGAGACCACACCACTTTTGCTTTCATTTCTTTCAATTTAAGCTGGCACGAACATTGACGTTTAGCAGAATATCATTTCTTTGTTGTTAGAGGAGGAAAAGAAAAAAGTTGGGTCAAAGAGACAAGGAAACATAAGACATAAAAACCATGAAATGAGAGGGTGAGGGTGAGAGAGTGGCGAATGTGTAAAGGAGAACGAACAAACACACACACACGCGCGCACGCGCACACACACATGCCAGAACGTACACACGCACGCACACGCACACGCACGCACGCACACACAAAAGATCATTAATGCCGAGATGATTGAGCTGGCTGTGTACCCAGCTCCAACTGTCCGTCATGGCTGGCTTATATCCAAAGCAGCATGTTCGAATAACAGTTTTACCCTTGATCTTGCTATGTCTTGTCAAACGGATGGAGCGGATTGGTCGGGGAGACCCCCTATGGGAGGCCAGTTGCGGGCGTCAGGTGACAGGGTGTACGGGACAGCTTGGAAATCTGGCACGTGCTCGTGTTTTATTTCCCCAGTAATTAAAGAGCCGTCCCTCACACGGCGGACAGCGCAGGAGCATTCCCAGAGACGCAGCCCTCTGCCCTGCTCCATCTCCCACCAAACTGACATGCCTCCAACAAGTCTCCTTCTCCATCCGCATCTCATCATTCTTTTCTTTTCTTTTTTTCTTTCTTTTTTTCTTTCCTTCCACTCTCTGCATCCTCTGTAGAAATTTCATGCAGTTTGACAGGGAACAGTAACAGAGTAGAGAGACAGGACAAGACTGCCATCATCAGACAGGACACTGAAAAACCAGGCTCTCTCCCAGTGCCCGCTGCCTGTTAGCTGATTATGTAAAGCCACACGGAACAGTGAAGCGGAGCAACACTGCCACCTGCTGGCAATGCACTGAACAGCGCTCAATGACAGCTGCCCCTGGTTTGGATACCCGGACATAGATACTGTCAGCATGTCTGTGGGGTAGGCGACCATCTGCTGCTCTTTTCTAGGTGAAGAGAAGAACATCGCACAGTGAATAGATCGTCCATTTTCTTCTGTTTAGCGCCGGCCTTACGGTAATCATTCGCTCGCCGGTGTCCCACGGAGGAATTCAGCCCAGTCGACCATTTTTCACACGCTGAATTCCTCCAGGCTGGAGATTCATTTTACTGATCCATTCATCTTTTCAAGGCTCCGAGAACAAGAACAAAAAAAAGAGAAATGAAAGACTAAATCAATAGGAGTGGATTTTACAGTAAATATGTCCAAAAGTAGGCAGCAGAACCAAAGAGCGGCAGAGTAACGAAAGAAAGCTCAGATGAAGGTGTATGAAAAAAAAAAAAAAAAAAAAGAAAGAAACCTTCAACGACAGAAAATCCTTCAGAAAAATGGGTTCGAGGCGTAATTTAGAGGTGAAAGACACAAATTACAGCCCTGGCCGATTCCCTGTATGGTTGAGAATTGTTCTGATCTGTAAAAGCTGAAGTAGCAAGATGGAAAAATCCTTCACTGCTGTGATATAATTATCTCCGTGTTTTTTTTGTTTTGTTTTGGGTTTTTTTGCAGTATTTCTGCTTTCACTGTGTCTTAATGCACTGGATTTCAGTACAACGACAGACATTCTTTTTATCCATGAGGAGGTTCAGTAGACTTAATTCCACACTAATCCTGTGGAGTTATTCCCAGGTGTTCCACAGTACAGTGCAATGTACAGTACACAGTAAAAACACATAAAGTCTGCTTAAAAAAAAAAAAAAAGACATGTCATTTCCATTTGAGCACCTGTTTTTATTATTGTTGTGCATTTCAACTGTTTTTGTTATTGTGCATTTCACACCTGCGGTACGATTCTCTTTGCGGGAGAGAAGTAGAAAGCAGCAGTAGCCATAAACAGCTGCTGTACCTGAAGGCTGGGGTCAGATAATCATTATTCACACTCCCACACAATGACTCAGTGTTCTCTCCCTCTCTCTCTCAGCTCAGCCACTCAGCTGTGTCTCTCCTGCAGCAGTCTCCAACACTCAAGCACAACTCACGGCTCACAACCTTCAACTCACTTCAGTCCTCTATCACACACACCAAATCTCTCTCCCTCTCTCTCTCCCTCTCCCTCCCTCTCTCTCCTCTTTTTCTTTCTCTCCATCTCTGTCTCTTTTCCTGACACACACCCACACGCACGCATAAAATACAAGAGGGGAAGACTGCGGTATTTCTATTTAAATCAGTAGATTTTCCTAAAATAACCAATAACGATACCCAGTAGGTGATTTGCAGAGGGATGAGGGGGAATGCCATCCCCCCTGGGCAGCCCTTGGCCTAATGGTTAGAGAAGCGGGCTTGGGACCGAAATGTGGCGGGTTCAATTCCCAGGACTGGCAGCAAAACCTTGGGTAAGGCACTTAACACCCCCCCCCAGGCACGGGTGTGCTGTGCACTGCTCCTGTGTCTAGTAGTTGTGTGTGCTCAGTACTGGTGTGTAAGGATGGGTTAAATGCAGAGGTCAAATTCACTGCTCACAGTGTGTCTGTGTGTGTGTGTGCGCGATCATAGATTTTTTCTTTAATCTTGTTAGCCAAAATGTATCACCCTTGTTAACCTGCCTATATACTCTATGTACCCCCCTATATACTCTATAGGGTAGTGGCAATGACCATTCCCCTGTTGGCCACTGGGCGATCCCCCCTGTTAAAAAATAACAATACTGATAAAGGTGGATTGTAGATACTAAATTGCCCCTAGGTGTGAATGTGTGTGCAAATGTGTCTATCTGTGTGCCTGCCCTGCAATGGACTGGTCACCTGTCCAGGGTGTTTCCTTGCCTTTCACCCAGTGAATGCTGGGATAGGCTCCAGCAACCCCAGCAATAAGGATAAGCGTCTTAGAAAATGAACGAATGAACCTACTGATAATACCTTGTATCACCCAGTGCCTTATATCCACTAGAGGGCAGTAGCCTCTACAACATTCAGCAAAGCGTGTGTGTGTGTGTGTGTGTGTGTGTGTGTGTGTGTGTGTGAGTGAGAGAGAGAAAGAGAGAGAAAACAGAATAAATGGCGTTAAAGAACAGGCAAAACAATATCCACAGCATCCATAGAGACAGTTGTGTAGTCCTGAGTGAGAGAGCGCTGAGTTAGATAATATAGCACAATGAGTAGAAATACATGCAACATGTGGTGTGGTAGCCAGTAGTGCAATGCAATGTCTGGCGTGTCCTCATAAATCTTAGTAATTCTGTACTTATAGTTAAAGTACAGTAAGTTAAGTGTTACACCACTGATACACTGAAGACCTTCTTTTCTTATACTCTTATCGCTGTGAAGTTACGTATTTATTTTCAGTCATACAATGTTTCATGTTTTAATAAGACGGGAACATCGTTTCGATTGTCCTGTCCATAAAGCACAATTAATAACTCACAAATCTGACAGGCTGAAGGAGAGAACTGTTTGAAATGAATGCGTCATCATCATGCGTCCGCACACTCTTCCACTGCACACGGATGACTCGTCAAGACTTCAAGGTTCCACGGCTACGTACCACTTAGTGCATACATTTGAGAAAAGCGTCGATTTTGCACAGGTGACATTACGAAGCTATAACATACGTCCACTAAGATGTATGCCTCACTCGCCGATATTTGAAACGGACACACGGCCAATGTTGATGACGTTATTTCAGGGCGGGGTTGCGCCATTTTGAATGAGAACGGGAGTGTGGGAGGATAAGCTAGCAAAGAGGGAGTGTTATACAGAGAGTCAACCTGGAAGGGAATTCTAAGCGAGAAGTTACGAAGAATATAGCCTCCGACAACACGATTGCTCGATTTTTAGCCACCGTGTTGGACGCACCGCATTCAGAGACGCAGACCCGGCACATTTATCAAGCCCGGGGTCCGACATCGCCACTCAGATTCCCTCCCTCGCCATGGCAGGTAAGAGGGAATTTGGTCAAATTAGTTTGGTCATATTTTTTTGCACGTTCCTCACGTTCAAACGTACATGATCAGTTGTAACATGTATTTACTATTCGCGTGTATTCTTTTAATATCATACAGCACGAATACTAGATGCAGAGTGTTTCGATAACAGTAGTCTCTAGCTATCCGCAAGCTACTGCTAACCAAAGAGCAAGCTTACCGTTAAACATAGCTGTGCTAGCTCCCCAACGGTCATCCGGCATCCTGTCCCGTTTTGCTCTGGTTTCCTTGAGCAAGCTGATTTCCATTTAATGACGGAAATTCGGGTCAACGCTAAAAATTCCCATGAGCATTTGTGCTCCACTGTGGCGATGCGTTCAGCTCGTGCCAGCGCCGCGAACGACATAAGTCAAGCAGTTTGGATAACTTATTTTAACCAACGTTAGCCTATGGCTAGTTAGCCAGTAACATCTTGCAACGGCCACCCCGTTTCCTTGCACAGCAGATGCAAGAAACGTCTAACAATTAACACGAGGTACTTGCCGTTTTAGCTGCATGTCCTTAGTGCATGATTCGCCAGGTTTAATTCAGGTCGCTGCTAAGATGGCTCTTATCTGTCAAGCTAAGCTAGCCAGCTAACTTAAAAACCGTCATCTGTAGAGTGATGTACTCCCAGTTCCGCCATAACATCGGAATTTACCCATTATTTGATTGAAATGCAGTTCCGATAGATAAATGAGTTCAAGATAGGCCTTTACTTATTTGAACAGCCTCTTACTCTAACATACAGGAGCTGCAGATTTGCAGTATTCCCTTGCTGGATATTCAGAGAGAGGAGTCGTGACGTGAGAGATAGTAGACAGCAAACATGAAGGCAAACACACCGCTACCGCACGCTTTCTGTCTGATTTTAATTGGTGCATATGTCCCAAAAACACGTAACCTTGTAGAACAGTACTACTCGCAGTCCATAAGGCTAACATACGTGATTACACCGAGGGTCTCCATTTCTGGACACAACAACTTGAAGTTAGAAAATGGATCAGTTCACCGAACACTTAAGTTCACTGCCCTTTCACTGAATTTCCTGGACTTCAGTAAAGGTCTACTGAACGGTTTAACTAGCACATTACATGTCTTTGTCCAAAAATATGGTTACTAGTTCCTCCTGTTCATGTTCCGACTTTAGCAACTCTTTTTTTAAGAGAACAAAGCCAAGTAGTTTAACTGACTTATGTTGGGATGAATCGCGCGTGAAAAGCTTAGTCCGTTAATCAAGCTCGTGAGAAACGTGCTCCGAAGAATCAAACTATCCTTCAGTCTCTGATGGTCTAAACAGAGAATTAAAAAAAAAAAAAAAACGAACACGATCAGTGTTTGGGCAATTTTCAAGTAATTTGCTGAAGTGTAATTGTCTTGGGATAAAGTGTGTGTGCATGAAGTTATGAAGACCGTTTCTGGTGTGTTGCAAATAGCCAGCGCCTTTATTTTTCGTGTTAAACTAGGGCGTGAGAATGAAACCTAAATGCGGTATAGTCACAGACTCTTCTGTCTGAGTTGCATATTTTCAATGCCATTTCCTTATTGGCACGGAGTTTTATTAACATCCCACTCGAAGTTTGTCATTCTCTTGAGAAGTTGATTGACGCCCATAAAGGAATCTACGCTAGATTGCATCATATCGCTACTCTACAACGGATACGTTATACATATTTTCTGAGGGTGAGGAGATGGTTTGATATAAAGGTGAGGCCTGCAGGGCAAGTGTCGAAGGTGCAGCTCGGGATTTAATGCGATTTGACAATTGCAGGAGCCGGTGGCGGGAACAACGACTTGCAGTGGTGTTTCTCGCAGGTGAAAGGAGCGATTGATGATGACGTAGCTGAAGGTAAGTGTCTCGTCTCTTTTTAAAAACCTATATTTATGTACTTTAGATTTACAGACATCCCTGATCGGGGGAGTTAGCAAACAACTTTGATATGTCACTGTTGTCCCGTAAATTGTAAGAGTGTTCATGAGTACAAATACCTCAACTTTAATGTTCTGTCACCAATGTTGAGACACAACACACACTATAGAGAAGCATATCTTCTATAATTAGCAGTGGAGAGAATATCAGTCAGAGGTCGGTGGGACACGCGTGATTGGAGCAGGATGCAGTAGAGTTTGAAATGTCAGGTTCTTTGCTGGCTGTGATGCTGGCAGAAACACAGCGGTTTAGGATGTCTCTCAGAGTTCAGCACACAGGGGAGCGCGTCAGGTCTGCTGTCTCCACAGTCATACGACACTATGCATTCATAGGCCTGATCACGGTGTCCTGGGCGACAGGAGGGGCAGCACCCGCGCCCATGCCCGGCTCCTCCACCCACACACAGACGGCTCTGTTCCACTGCCCCCCGGTGCCAAGGGCCTCAGAGAAGATGACCAGTACAGCTGGTGCCCTGATACCAGTTTCGGAGTCTCTGCCTTTCAGCGTTGCCACACAAGCTCACTGTGAAAGCGGCCTATGCGTAGACAACAGAGGCCCGGCAGTATGCAAAGCTTGGCTTTGTGAAAGCACGTACACACACACACACACACACACACAGGAGGAATCTGTGGAATGGACTCGTACTGTACCCTAAGCTTTCCTCTAAGATGTTTGTGTCTGGAGGAGAATGTCGCACGGAGCTCAGCTCAGCGCCGCGGCACAAACCGGTTGTCCATTTGTTTT
>NC_044497.1:56063325-56075825 GCF_902362185.1 Chanos chanos
TTGTTTTTGTTTATTTGTTTGTTTGTCTATTTTTCTAACTCTGGGCCACTCCACACAGTCTCTCCGACAGGTTTTTGTTTTGTTTTGTCTGTCTTTTTTTTTTTTTTTTCTCTTGAGAGATTTTGTCACTGCTCCTCTCTGATGTTTGACAGTATGCAGATGCTCAGTAACTCGAAGGACCACCTCAAACACGGCTAACTCTGCTGCCCCCTGTTGGCCGGCCGTAATAGGTTTGGCTTTGCGCAGAAGCGCCAGCGTCTGTGGGGCTGTGAAATAAGAAGATAAGAGAATGCACAGCGCTGTAGTTATTTCTCGTTTTGGCTTCGCACCAAGTTCACTCCACCGCACGTCCTCGCAGCTCGTGCTGTAGACGCTCCCTGGGGAATTCTGTGTGCCAGCAGTCACCTGTTCCCAGATCAGTTAACAGACTAAGTTCTTATCCTTGTTCTAAGTCAGTCTGAGGAGGAGTTCAACGATGAAATGTGATAATTATATTTATCTGTGTAATGTAATAATAGTAAACGTAAAATGTAGTAATTCTATTTTGTTTTTGTTTTGGTTTTTTTTTCCTGTGGCCAGTGTTCGAGGAGCCCGAGGACCCGAGTAACCGCTCCTTTTTCTCCGAGATCATCTCCTCCATCTCCGACGTCAAATTCAGCCACAGCGGACGGTACATGATGACCCGGGACTACCTCTCCGTCAAGATCTGGGATCTGAACATGGAGAACCGACCCGTGGAGACGTATCAGGTCAGGACCAGAGCAGAGCGGTTTTCACTGGGGGGGCGGGGGGGGGGCACTGAGGAAAACCAGGGCCTGTGAATGGATTTGAAGCCCAACAAAAGAACGCCTGTGGTGTCGTGATAAACTGTGGCGTAAATGGTTAACTCCTCAAATGGTCGGATTTTTAAGGGCGTGTGTTTGAATGATTGTTCGAATAACAAACCTTTGGTCTTAATGCTCTGTGAAACTGTCTTGACATGTCTGTAAAGCTGCCGCCTTAGTATGACATGCATGGTTTAAATTGTTTCACGCACGGAATGAAAATCCCAATGCAAAGAACCAAGAAGCGGGCGAAAGAACCTCCTTGGCCAGAAGGGGGCGTCGTGTCTGCGTCATCCAGCATGACTGACTCCAAGAGTGAAATGCATAAAACTGAATCTCCTCTGAGAGGCCCTCAGCTGTTTCGCTGATTCACAGCCATTATTCTGTCAGTGGGCAATAGTCAGTCAGATACTCACATGTGCCTGACTGGCCTTAACACCTGACCACTGCTTTCTATCAGAAGTTGGTTTTGCCGACTTGGGGTCGTGACCTCTCGCTGTGGTTTTTTTTTGTTGTTGTTGCCGCAGGTCCATGAGTACCTCAGGAGTAAGCTGTGCTCGCTCTACGAGAACGACTGCATCTTCGATAAGTTCGAGTGCTGCTGGAACGGAAACGACAGGTGAGTACTCGCACGCCCGACTCCCAGATCACGAAAACCTGCTCAACACCAGCCGTTCAGGTCTGGATTTGAAAGGCTCAGAGGATCAAACAAACCGTCTGTAACGTGAACAACACATACTGTTACCACGTGCCAAGGTACACAGTGCCTTTTGACAGCTATTCAGTGACTTGAATATTTGTTGTTGCGTTAACCAAACACCACTTTAGAGAGACGTCTGTTTTTATTAGAGAAAAGGCCGGCAGGAGAGGAAAAAAACACGGAGACAATTGCGAATTCAGATATGTGAGCGTTAGCGGTTGATTTTGACTGTGAGGCGGGTAGCGATGATGTCACAGCACGCTGCAGAGTGACTGGCTATACGTCGCCCGTTATAGCGGCAGAAATGTGTCACTTGTCCCTTTAGATCAGTCTCCTCAGACCAGTGTCACTCCCACGGTTCTGGGTTTAGACCAAGTCTTATCTGGACCCTCCTCTCTTATCAGAGACGGCAGGGGCTCAGGAGCCCGTGCTCAGGAGTCGGCACAGGGTGAGGTCACGATGTCACGAGCGTGCACATGCTCAGCCGACGTCGTCGCCGTAGTTTATATCGGGCTGTCGCACCACGGCTGGGGCGGGGGATTCCACAAAACAGGATTTCTCAGCTGGGGTGACTTGAGTCAAAACTCAAGACTGTCTAATAGCAATGGGCCTCATTCACCCATATCTTCCTAAGTATTTTTTTCTTAAATTTGTTCTTGAGGAAGGTCCTTAGGAAAAGTCCACGTCAGATTCACGACGTGTCCTTAGAGTGCAGAGCTGTTCTCGTCTTTGTTCTTAGAGTGATGAATCCCGTTGTCATCGTAAACTGAAAGCGTGTGCCAGTTGTTCCTAATGAGCATAGATAAAAGCCCTGCCAATCCCCATAAAATGGGTAGGAGACCGCAGGGCCGTGTACAGGAATCTATGGAAGCCCATTTCCACCACATTCAAAAAAAGATGACGACGTTTGCCTAATCCCGACTTTTTCACCGAATTCCGACTTTTTTCCTTGCAATTCCATTGGTTTTTTTTTCACAATTCTGACTTAATTTCTCGTAATTCTGAGTTCTTTTCTAACAACCGACTAGTAGCTTGAGCCTTCACTTCCGCTCCTGCTTTAACGGTTCAATGCAAAGCGCGTACAGTGGCAGACAGCAAAGGCTACAATGGCTGCATCTGCTCTGTCCAGGTATTTTAATATTTATCCATATGCATAAAAGTAAAACTGACTGATTCTCACACACCTGCTTTACAGCCTGTCTGGTATCAGATGGGATAACCCATAAGTAGTGTATGTAAAACTACTGCTCACTTATCACGGTCTCCATCAACTGTTCTATTCTCATATTGCTCTTTTTGTTCATTATACAGAAGTATGCACTACATTCTGGAGTGTTACATGAAGTGTTTGTGTAGTGTTAATTTATTTTAAAAGACTATAATGTTTTGTAAAATAATGAAAATAATTATTAATATTATAAATTATAAATATTATTGTAATTTAAATCCTTTGGTATTATACAACTGTAGAATTAAAGAAAACACAATAAACAATTATTTTGCACGAACACGTCAGCACTCAAATGTGCGCAAGTGTGCTCTTGAGTTTGTTGATTCTGTTCTTACCTAAGCACAAACACCCAAATAAGAAAACACTGAACGTCAGAAAACTGCATAAGTGGGTTTTAAGAACAAATTTCTTCTTAAGGTCAGTTGGTGAATGAGGCCCAATATTCCTTAGCTGTTCCCTTGCCAGACAGTTTTGACTTTAGTGTCTTGGCCCAGGTTTCTGTGACTAGCCCAGAATTCATCTATATTGTCCACCGGAGTGGAAATTTGTCCAGTCAGGGGAAAATCTTTTAGAACAGTTCCCCGAACGCGGGGTTAAGAGTCGGTTCGTTACGGTCTTCATCGCTAAAAGAAGCAGCAGCGCGGTCAGGTCAGGTCAGGTCGCGGTCAGCTCTCTCACAGTCTTGTCTCTTTCTCCTCCCGCCTTAGCGTGGTGATGACCGGCTCCTACAACAACTTCTTCCGCATGCTTGACCGCGGCCAGCGGCGGGACGTGACCCTGGAGGCCTCGCGGGAGAACAGCAAGCCCCGCCAGGTGCTCAAACCCCGCAGGGTCTGCGCCGGCGGCAAACGCAAGAAGGACGAGATAAGCGTGGACAGCTTGGACTTCAACAAGAAGATCCTGCACACTGCCTGGCACCCCCAGGAGAACATCATCGCCGTGGCAACCACCAACAACCTCTACATCTTTCAGGAGAAAGTGAACTAGTGACGTTTGGTGTCGTCTTGAGCAGGAGGGAGGGAGGGAGGGAAGGGGAAAGCCCTCTGACCTCTGCGTGGAAGTCGAACTAGCGAAAATCTCTTTCTCTCTCTCCCTCCCTCTCTCTCTCTCTCTCCCTCTCTCTCTCTGACAAGCACCACCATTGCATTGACCCTTGACTTAGCCCAGGACTGGATGAACCCGGGGGGGGGTCAGGGAGGGACCCTTCCCTGTTGTCATGGCTACCAGTTCCGAGCCGGTTCTGACTAGCCTGGCAAAACGTGACCCTGCTTTGGCATCCGTGGCACACTAACCTGCGCCTTGCCCTGGACATGTTGTGCCAACCCCTGTCTTTTACCCGCCAACCCAGGTGCCCTGGTGCCCTGTTCCCACGGGTCAGCCCCAGGGCAGCGTGGGACGCAGGTTCCATCATTATCAGATATCAGTTTTGTTTTTTGTTGTTTTGTTTTTGTTTTGTTTTTTATTTTGTTGTTAATTCAAGGTGTCTGTGTATAAAAAGGATTCGTACTCATGGGTGTGTTCCACTGTTCCTTTTTCCCTGTCTCATTATCTGGTGCCATTTCATTTCTTCTCTTTTTTTTTTTCCTTTTTTTTTTCATCAGTGAAGCTGCCAAGTTGTTTAGTTTGTTTTAATTCTGTTTCAGGAACGTTTTTTTTTTAGTTTAACCTTCGTTCAATTCAATGAACCCAATCCAAATACTGTCGATAAACATTTGAACCCGTAAGATAACTTGTAGATGGGATATATATCCAAAACGTGCAAGACCATGTTGGGTTTTCAGCTCTACCAGCACACACACACACACACACACACACACACACAGTGCCACACAGGAGTTTTCTTCTGGATGCACATAGTGTGTGGCAAACTCCACAATTATGTAATGTGTTTGCTACTGTCTGTCCAATACACTAGTGTGTCTTACACACACACAGACTTACTGGACTGCTCCATCTTGCGAGGAGCTTGGTAGGCCTCACTGTAGTATTTTATTTTTGTTATTTTTTATTTTATCTTTGTGTGTGTGTGTGCGTATGTATGTATGTGTGTGCCCCATGCTGAATTTCTGTCTGTTCTCACTCTCTCTCTCTCTACAATTGCAAAATTGAGAAAGGTTAGAGATTATGATAATGAAAAATGGTATTTATAAACGGAACAAACAAACATCACCAAAGAGTTGTCGTCTTCTTCTGCAGAAATAATGCTCAACATGGCGTTTTTATGTCATCCAATGTGAGTGCACCTTGACACATGGAAGTACAGGCTTTAAAACTCTTCGACTGACTATGAAAACTGCTGTGGTGTGAACCAAAATTCAACCAAACGGACTTTCCATACCCTACCAACCCAGACTGGGCAAGGATCCTTTCCACTGCAGTTATGTAACTGACTGTAGACTCAGGCTTGTTATGGTCTATAGAATGTTCTTTTAAGTTTAAAAAAAGAAGAAAAAAAAAAGGCTGGAAGCCTTGAAGATTCGCTTGACTGAACAAAGCCTCATTTGCAGTCCAGCCGCCTGGGTTTGTCGAAACCTGATTTTTCACTGTACTCCTGTAATTGAGAAGTAGGTTTGAATGGTCCCTGTCTCCTTAGATGATGGCGTGCAGTCGTAGAGTAGTTTTTATCACGATTTGACATCTTTGTAATTGTCGGAGACCAATTAAATACGTCAGTTCATTTACAGAAACATCATCACTTGAAGCTGATTGATATGTGATTGATGATTGCAGTCTGGAGGGGATTTATTTAATATCTTTACCCCTCTAACTTATTTAAAATTAGTCACTTGGAATAAGAGCAACATATCCTACCACCACCAAATCGTAGCGTATTTTGCACGTGCTGCACTCGTGTTCACTGAATAAATAAATCTAGTCCAACGCGAGCCATTCTTCAAATTTGCTGTGTGGTGGCAGGCAGACCAGTTGACCATAGACTGAATTTGTCGTACATTAACCCAGTAATTATTTGGCAGATGGGCTTTCGGAAACAGTGCGCTTGCACTTTGACACATTTTATGAGCTCATTATTCACGCGTTTTCTCCATGAAAGGGGGTGGTTTCGTTACATAATCCAGTGGTTTTGATCTCAAAGAACTGGTCCTGCTTACGTCATTTTAGTGCTGCAGGAAGACACAGTGGTCTTATTGCTGTTCTAGGATCAGCCAGTGAATCCGTAATCTTTATTGCTACCACCCGATTCTGTGGAATAAAGGCGGATTGAGGTCAGCTGCTGCTACGCGGTTGCGCGCACGTCCGAATGTGTGTGCAGAGAGTGTGCGTCCTCCACTGACAGTCTTATGCAAGCCACCCAACACAGAGACACGATGTCCGAGGCTGCTGCTTCAGCAGACAACAACGGAGACTCTGGATTAAATGGTACGTGCCATCGGATTTCACGTGCAAAACTTGGTGTCGTATGAGAAACGACGCTTGGTTTACTCGAGTGTCTAGTTTCAACACTTCGGCGTGTGATTTTTAAAGGATAAAATTGTACGGCTCGGTGAAGTTCAGGATGGTACATTTCGTATCGTTCCACATAGGGTACAAGTGAGAAAGGGCCTTACATGTGAACGAAGGTGCCTCACTTTGATCGACAGTCAAATGAACCAATGTAGCTGCGTATGTATTAGGGGCAGGCTCTCGCGTTTATGCAATTGGTGCTTTGTGTGTGACTGTCTTGTGCTAAAACCAATCGGTAAAACGATAGGTCTTGAATAGGCGGGGAAAAGTTGATGTCAACAAGACGAGGTACAACTCACACAACTCATGATGGGGAGAAATTAAAAGATGTTCGCAGTGTAATTTTACATGAATTTCTTCAACTCACCGAGAAATGTGTCTCGAGATGTATGTGAGAGGGATAGATCGCGAAAGATATCTGAATTTGTTGTTGTCAATTAAAAATAAACTGTTCAAGTGGAAATGCTTTGTCTCGGCTAGATAACCTAGTCAGCGAGTTGGATTACCAGCCAGATATCCCAGTTTACGCGAGACATATGTCATATTCCAAATACAGACTTAATCATCTTCATTTCAGATCCTCAGTTTATGTGCACCACCCGTTGTTAATGGGGTGTCACCAACTTGTTCACGTTGTCATCGCCTCTAAATAGAGGATAAAAAGAAAGCATATGTTACAGTCAACTCCTGATTTCGACAGTGTATATTTGTACCCCGTCTGAAAAACAAGTTTACTCCCAAATCTGGCTTCTCGCGTTTAACACGAAAACCTGGCACACGCTGTCTCTACACACTTCGACTCGCTGTGAAATTAAGCGCTGTCAGCAGGTTGTTTGGGTGTAGTGGTAGTACATAGACAGATTTTTACTTTCTAACGAAGAGTACAGTCAGTCACGTACTACTCGAAGAATAAAACGTTAATGTGTGCATTGGACTCTTCGTGAAGTTTCAGCCACGATCGTCATGCTGTTCGTGTGGTTCTGATCCGTGCTTCTTTAAAAGAGACGTAAACAAAAGAGCCTTTATGACACCTAGCCTCTCGGTAAACAGACTTTCCGCTTGCTGTAATGTTGACTGAGTTGCATGGAGTCTGGTGTTAAGGTTGAGGGAACGTGACCAAGTTCCGAGCAGTGACACAGAACGCTCGAGATGACTTGGCGTACAGCTCTATTTCTGGCAGCAATGACACTAGTGTGGACGTTTTGGACGTGTCGAAAGTAGAGAAAGTTTTTTTTTTTTGGTAGAAACTAGGAGGGAGGTGGAGTTGGTATTAACCCGTCATGATATTTGATACAAATTCCATTTGTAAGCTTTCAGCAAATAGATGCTGATGGCCTTATCAACAGTAGGAGGGTGGGAGAGGACATAGCATTTGTTTTTGTTTTTTTGTTTTGTTTTGTTTTTTCTTGGGTGTACTAAAAAAATTTAGTGACGTTTCACCAAAACGAAGAATAAAAATGTCATAAACACACCTTAAACCTCTAGTCTGTCCCGTGTTCGATGGGACAGACTTTGAACTCTAACTTTGTTCAGTGTTGGTAACGTTTTCCGTGGTGACAACAGTGATCTTTAAGCAGTAGTAAATGAGCGCAGGGAACAGTCGAGCACTGTCCAGTCCGTCAGTACTGTCCAGTCCTTATGAGCCCTCATCTTTGTTTACCTGCTGTGCCAGCTGATGTTACCTTGATCCAAACGTACCGCGAATGGTCAGCTTTTGTCATGTCATGGCAATGCTGTGATCGTGCCAAAAATGTTTGTGTGTGTGTGTGTGTGTGTGTGTGAGAGAGAGAGAGAGAGGATGTGTGTGTGTGTGTGTGTGAGAGAGAGAGAGAGAGGATGTTTGTGTGTGTGAGTGTGCATGTAAGAGTGTGTGTGTGTGAGAATGAGTGAGTGGATGTTTATGTGTGTGAGTGTGCATGTAAGAGTTTGTGTGTTTTTGAGTGTGAGTGAGTATGAGTGAGTGAGTTGGGGTGTGTGTGTGTCAGCGTGAATGAATGTACATGTAAGAGCATGTGTTTGTGTGTGTGTGTGTGTGTGTGAGACAGAAACAGAGATAAAGAGAGAAGGTGCTCCCAGTTCACTCACACCTGTGCCATCTGCCCACACCTCAGTCTAATCCATACAGCCCTGTTAGATCACACGCGTGTTTACTCAAGGAGAGGAAGTCATGTGCTCTTGGCTGTAATGGATCCAGTCTCTTCTTCTTCTTCTGCTTCCCAGAAATGGGGTGCAGCACGAGATTCTCAGTAGTGAACTGAATAAGAATGGAGCAGTTAATATGTGCTGAGTGCTGGCTCTCCAGGTTTCCTGTGTGTTTGTGTGTGTGTGTGTTTGACTGTGTTTTCCCTGGAGCGAGTTCCTGCCTGTATTCATGTCAAGCATAGGGTATAGAGGTCAGATCTGGGTTGTATATTAGAGTATCTGTGAAGACAGAGAGAGAGGTGTAGTCTTTTACTGTTCTTTCAACACACAGTAAATACCGACCACACTGCACACAGTTAATACAGTCCACACTGCACACAGTAAATTCAGTCCACACTGCACACAGTAAATACAGTCCACACTGCACACAGTAAATACAGACCACACTGCACACAGTTAATACAGTCCACACTGCACACAGTAAATACAGTCCACACTGCACACAGTAAATACAGTCCACACTGCACACAGTAAATACCGACCACACTGCACACAGTTAATACAGTCCACACTGCACACAGTAAATTCAGTCCACACTGCACACAGTAAATACAGTCCACACTGCACACAGTAAATACCGACCACACTGCACACAGTAAATACAGTCCACACTGCACACAGTAAATACAGTCCACAATGTACACAGGTAATACAGACCACACTGCACACAGTAAATTCAGTCCACACTGCACTCAGTAAATACAGTCCACACTGCACACAGTTAATACAGACCACACTGCACACAGTAAATACAGTCCACACTGCACACAGTAAATACAGACCACACTGCACACAGTAAATACAGACCACACTGTACACAGTAAATACAGTCCACACTGCACACAGTAAATACAGACCACACTGCACACAGTTAATACAGTCCACACTGCACACAGTAAATACAGTCCACACTGCACACAGTAAATTCAGTCCACACTGCACACAGTAAATACAGACCACACTGCACACAGTAAATACAGTCCACACTGTACACAGTAAATACAGTCCACACTGCACACAGTAAATTCAGTCCACACTGCACACAGTAAATACAGTCCACACTGCACACAGTAAATACAAACCACACTGCACACAGTAAATACAGTCCACACTGCACACAGTAAATACAGTCCACACTGCACACAGTAAATACAGACCACACTGCACACAGTTAATACAGACCACACTGCACACAGTAAATACAGTCTCTGTGTCTCCATGTCTGCCCTGTCTCTATGTCTCTCTCTCTCTCTCTCTCTCTCTTCCTCTCTCACTCTCTCTCTCTCTCTCTCTCTTACTGTCCAGAATTTTTTTTAACTGTTTCCTTCAGAGGTTACAAAAAACACACATTTCTGAAAGGCATCAAATATTTTAAAACAGGAAGAAACATTCACCCAACTAAGCACCCCCTGGACGGGAACACAAAACTTTGTTAATAAAACAGATACTTTGTTTGCTTATTGTGTGAGAATAAACTGGGTGTTGATAAAAAAATGGATGAGCTTGGCGTATTGCAACATGAGTAGTTGGTAGTTTTGCAACCAGTGTAAGGTTTCAGTCTATAAATACCCAGTAACTACATGAATTAGGAAACTGTTTTATCTGTCAAGTACAGAAAAAATATTAGAAAACCATCTTCAAACTGACACAGTTTCCTGAATTGATTTCGAAAGGTGGCCAGTTCGTCCTTCAAACCAGCGTCTGAAGTGAGACCCAGTTAATTGTCCAGTATGAGAAGGAAAGAGGGAAAGATCGAAACTATGAGCGAAAGAAGCCTCTTTATGCCACGGCTTGGCTTCTCGTTGACCTAAAGCTCTCATATGCTGAGCTGTTTCTGAGAGAGCGAGCGAGTGAGTGAGTGCAGAGGTTGTTTGTTTTCATTGTTTGCAATGCTATGATTGTTTTGCTAACCTTTTTTTTTTTTTTCTCTGTATCTCTCTTCAGGGTCGTGGGTGGAGCTTCAGATGAATAGAAACGCTGGCTCATCATCCCAGTCGGCGACGGTCGCCCCCGGCAACCAAGCGCTCCCGCCCCTGGCGCAGATGGTGGAGGAGGACGACGGGATGGCGGGAGGGTTGGAGCACGTGCCCTCGTCCTCCTCCATCCATAACGGGGACATGGAGAAGATCCTACTGGACGCTCAGCACGAGTCCAGCCGCAGTAACTCCTCCTGCGACAGGTAGGCAGCGGCCGCGTGGCGTCACGGTAACCTGAAGGGTTATGAGTTCAGATCCCACGTTTGACGCTCCAGTATGGCTCCTAACCCCAGGCATGCGTCCAGTGGGGCTTTATTCTCTGATATTTATATATATATAGAGAAAGAGAGACAGACAGAGAGCGAGAGAGAGTGTGTGCGTGTGTGTGTATAAGTTGCTGTGGATCAGAGCAGCAGTTAACACCCCTTTAACTCTGTCCTGTCAAGGAGAGGCCAGACCTCACTACCTTCTGTTACTTCTGTCTGTCTCAGAATTCTCTTTGTTATTTTTCTCTCTCTGTCAGAATTCTCTCTGTAATTTTTCTCTCTCTTTCTCCGAATTCTCTCTGTTATTTTTCTCTCTCTGTCAGAATTCTCTCTGTTATTTTTCTCTCTCTTTCTCCGAATTTTCTCTGTTATTTTTCTCTCTCTGTCAGAATTCTTCGAGGCTGTTGGCTCAGCAGGAGTCTGCAGATAATTAGCAATAGCACTGATGTGAAATGAAAACAAATGCTGAGTTCAGAAATCTATTCAGGGGCGGGGTCACATCAGAACAGGGACAGAAAACGCTCAGTAACCTGCCACTAGCCTGACGACAGTGACAGGTTACGACATGACTCTGGCTCGGAGACCTCGACTCCAGAGGTGTGTGACCCCTCACACACAATGTAATCAATGTGCAATACAGATGTAACAACAAGCTCACATTGAGTCAGTGATATTTTGAATGGTCTGGCATTTTCCATTGTGTAGATTCCAACATCATTTTTGGACGGACAGAGCAGATTATCATTAGAGCGTGTGTGAGTACTGTGTGTGTGTGTGTGTGTGTGTGTGTGTGTGTGCGCGCGCACGTGTGTTTGTATGTGGGCGGGTGCTTTTAGCCCAGTAAGTGGAGTACTCTGCCCTGGTGCTAATCAGCGCCAACCCAGGACATTACTGAGCTCATGTCATCAAGCCCAGCCAGAGGGAGTCACAGCAGTTCATCACTGTCATTCAGCCTCACTCATGAACCACACCCTCCTGTCTGAGTCAAAGCCTGCTGTCAGTGACTCACCTGCCCAAACAGTGTTCACCAGAAGTTTTAAAAAGAAAAAAAAAAAAACATAACATCACACATAACTGTACATCTATCTGACTCTCTCACTCTCATATGCACACACTCCCTCACTCACACACTCACACACACACACTCACACATACTCACACACACACACTCCCTCACTCACACGCACTCACACACACACACACACACACACACACTCACACTCACACTCACACTAACACTCACACACACTCCCTCACTCACACACTCACACACACACACACCCTTTTTAAGGGGCGGCGAGTAGGTCCGGAAGGAGAGAGTCATGAATTTAGTCTTTCCCAGAATTCTGTTCTGTTATTATATGTGTATATACAAACTATTCTGTTCTGTTATTGCTAGTGTATATACAAATTATTCTGTTTTGTTATTGCATGTGTATATACAAATTGCTCTTAGTGTCTAATCCCCTGTCTCTAATCTTAAATCTATGTCTCTGGGTTTGCTTCAATCTTGCAATCCTGTTAACTTTTTCTCTCTCTCTCACTCACTCCCTCCCTCTCTCTCTCTCCCTCTCCCTCTCTCTCTCTCTCTCTTTCTCCCTCCCTCCCTCTCTCTCTCTCTCTCGCTCCCTCTCTGTCTCTCCCTCTCCCTCTCTCTCTCTCTCTCTTTCTCCCTCCCTCTCTCTCTCTCTCTCTCTGTAACTAACTTCACTGCTGCAGTCCTCCACGGCCACACAGTCCTCAGGACGACGGGCAGATTGTCTTTGACGTGGACGTGACGAGTAGGAGAGACAGTCAGGTAAAAGCCTCAGCGCTAAACACAGACTCAGTGCTGCATGT
>NC_044497.1:56080825-56138325 GCF_902362185.1 Chanos chanos
GTCTGAGCCGTCAACGCCATCTGTTGCCTCGGCTAGCCGCCACTGGTAACACGACTCTCAGAGCATGGGAACTCTTCAGTGTTCCATGCCAGCTCACTGTTTACTCAGAAACACAGATACAGAAATATTACTTTCTTATAACGAGAGCAGACCTTTCTGTGTAGGTATATGTCTATGTAGCACTCCGTCATCGTTATGAAGTTTTTCTGCACTGCATAACGTTTGGATACAAACCCCTAAATGTCGGGATGGATTTTTCAGTACAGTTCGAGAACAGCTCGAAATTTCAAATGCACCGCTAATAATCGGCGCACGTTCTTCCAGCCAATACGCCTGAACAAGTCTTGTAAGAAGGCTGGGAAATTCATATGGTCTGAAATTATTATCAACATGACATTTCAGACAAATATAGCATGTACAGCATAGGTGATAAATCGAATTCAATAAACTGAAGTCGAAGTAAACTGACTCGACTCGACTCCGACTTAAGACTGGATACGGATTCGTGAACGGATTAAGAATGTCCAGCCGAAAAACTAGGGATAAGTCTTGAACTGACAAAAAGTTACTTTTGAATATCTGATGTGGATAGACGCACCTCTGAGAGGTTTATTCTGAAAAGACATATATATACCCTTTCTCGAATTTGATCTGTGCTTCTCCATGTTAAGTTTGCTTTGTGTTGAGTCAAGACCTAAAACATCTTTTTTTTCCTCTCAAACTGCCAAAAGTAAGTGAAACTGGCTAACATTGTAATAAAACATATATTTCATGTTGTGCCTCCATCTTTAAACCTCATAGGGTTTTTTTTTCTTTTCTCTTTCATTGTGTTTCTTTTTTTTTTTTTTTTTTTTTTTTTTTTAATTTTTTGTATGGTCTCAGTGTCTCTGACTGGTTTATGAATATATGTGTGTGTGTGTTTTTTTTTGTGCCGCTTGGCTTTCTGTTTTTCTCTACGCCATGTTTTCCATCCCATAAATGGAAACAGTATTTCTGACGTTTGCTTTTAAGTCGCCTGTTTTAGTTTCTTTTCATTTTTTGATTTGATTTTTAACGACAGAGGCAGGCCGGTTTAACAGACGCACGGAGCAGAAGGCATGTGATAGTTTAAGGCCAGATTCAGTTACAGCTGTTTCTCTATCGCTGTAGTCATAGGTGCAAAGAGCAGAAAGGAAATTGTTATTATGGAGCACAGAGCCCAAAGCGTGACGGAAAGACACTGATTTGAGACTGAAAGAAATGAATTGTGATAAACTTCTATTGATATAATTTTGACCTTTTATTTCCTTGATTGGATAAAAAAATGTCATTAAAATTTGATGAACAAACTGCACCTAAGCGAATGTTTTCCAGGTCTGTTTGTTTGTTTGTTTGTTGGTTTGTTTGACTTGTAAATGCATTGCTTTGTGTTCAGAGCCAGATGAAAGTTAAGTGGTGATATGGGGTGAGTGAGGATCTCTTGATCAACATATTAGATGGCTGGGGCAGTGGGTATGTTCGTATCAGTAATCAATCCATAAATGTGTTTCATGACATAATACAGACACCTGAGATGTCTGTTTCATTAGGTTAGTGTGTGTGAGTCTGGTGGAATGTATATGTGTGCATAAGTGTGTGTGTGTGTGTGTGAGAGAGAGAGAGAGAATGTTATATCCTCTCTCTAGATGTGTTTATTTCACTCATAAGTGTGTGAATTTGGATGGGTGAATCTGGAAGGGTGTATGGGAACGCCTTCCTCCAGTCTAAGGCTTGTCCTCACTTTAGTTCAACACATCTGAGAGGATTTTATTTATCTTTATGAACTCTCTGACCTTAGACATTACATCATGAATTAAGTCACCACACAGTGGGTTAATGTCTTCGACTTTCTCCCAGTTCTTCCCTCTCTGTCAATCCCAGACCTTCTGGATCTTTCTATCTACTCTGCTGATCTGCCTTCGGG
Source organism: Chanos chanos (assembly GCF_902362185.1). Lineage (NCBI taxonomy): Eukaryota > Metazoa > Chordata > Actinopteri > Gonorynchiformes > Chanidae > Chanos > Chanos chanos. Next base: position 56,082,768 of record NC_044497.1, read on the forward strand.
CCTTTTCATACACATTATGTAATCTGTTCATTATGAAGAAGAGGAGGTTAGTAATGACAGTGAATCAGTCTGAGTATTGATTTTGGGTACAATTTAAACCCAGTCAATGTTCATATTGGCTTTAGTATCTGATACTCAAACCCCACCCTCATTTATAAGTCACGTGCCAGGTGGTTCTGTGAGATTTCTGTCAGCTGAATCCACTATAACTGTCCAAAATAATCTGATCAGAAGACAGCTTTGTTTGGGCAGAGCTGAAGAGACAATTTAAGGTGAGGAATGCCTCATAGGCTCACATGGTATTGTACTGCCCTCTGGTGGCTGAGAGGTAAATTGCACAAGATGTCTCAGTAATTCTTGGTTTTACAGAAGCTGTGGAGAATGTGTGTGTGTGTGTGTGTGTGTATGTGTTTGTGTGAGATAAAGAGGGATCAAACTGGGTCCTAATGATCGTAAATTTCCTCCTGCTCAATTCAGTCTCCATAACCAGTCCTCTATCTCTCTCTCTGGTGCTATGGTTGGACACTTTGCCAATCCTCTAGCACACTAGCTCTGCCGTTGTGAGAAAATCATTTACATTTAAGGCTGGTTGCTCTAATGCTCTTCCCTGTGTGCTAAATTGGATGAGACAGGCTTTTACATTTGTCTAATGGGCTCAATTATTCTACACAATTACCAGCAAGCTGGTCACATGGTCTGTATCTCTGGGGAGCCAAATCAGAACCATCCTGTTGTCCTTTTGTTCCAGAGAGAGAGAAAGAGAGAAAGAGAGAGAGAGAGAGAGAGAGAGAGAAAGAGAGAGAGAGAGAGAGAGAGAGAGAGAGAGAGAGAGATGGTGCAGAGAAAGCATTTCTATATGTGTATGCCCTCGCTTGAATCACTGGATGATCCAGTCAGGGTGTGTCTTGTTGAATGGGCATGTGCTTGGATGCATACGTGTGCAAACACACAGCTGACCAGCTGGCCTCCACCCCATGCTGCCCATGGCATATGCAGCAGAGGGAGGAGCTATGGGGCATGCTGTCACAGGATAGGCTGGACACAGAAATTCTGAGGTTCTAAACACGGAATGTGGGAGACGGTGTGACAAGTGAACTACTCATACCAAAAAAAAAAAAAAAAAAGCAACTTCAAATTGTAAGATATGTTATTTCACGGCATTTTCAGGTAAAAACTCATCTTTTTGTGACCTTTAGATGTTAATACATCCATGAGTTAAGTTTTGCCGGGAAGGCGTGAAGTAAGTCTCAAACTCTCCGTCGCTCTCCCTGAATAGAACCGGGCAGCACAAATGAGCGCACCGGACTCCATTCAGCCACTGCATTGAGACGGTGACTGGGCAAACTTGTTGGCAGAGCTTATGTTAGTGATGTTACAGGAGGGAGTTACCCTCTAATTCAGTGGAATGTCTACTCAAGCTCTAAAGCGTTATTGGGAGCGTCCTGGAATGTGCGCGAGCACGCAGGATAGCTGGTGGTATGCTGTCAAAATCTCCTCTCATTTGTCTTGTCTCGATGCGAACTTTTGTTCTTAAACACTGTGCCCTGCTCGCCCACGTACAGCCCAGCCCACCCGTGTGCACAGACAGTACTCCAAACTAAATTTTCACATTAGGAGGACCGCGGGGAGGCCGCTTGCCACAGCGTTGTTATGGCAACAGGACCTCGGTTTAGTCCGTTACGCTGAGGCCGTTTTAGTGCAAAAACAAAACAGTCCTGTGTCTGAGCCGGTCAGCCACGGGCTACGCGTTTTTAAAATCGGTGCTCGCACATGCTTAACCAAACGACCAACGATTTCAACTTTCTGAATAAACACATACTTCGCATATAAAAAGAACTCATAACAGGGCAAAAATAAACAACTGAGAAAAACAGTATTTCGTTGTTGTGTTGTGTTTTGTTGTGTTTTATGTTGTTTTTAGATAGTGATGATTCATGTCCATCTCACAAATTTCTAGCTGCTTGCTTCACATATCTCGATTCTGAGCATGCGGCAAGTTTTTTCGGGGCAATGAAAGAAATATGCACCGAGAAATTCTCCGCCTTTTTTTACAAGCCGGTTATCCTTCTGACTGAGTAAAAATCCCCCGGAAGTGTCGCATAAAATTAAGAGTAACTGCATTTCAAAGCTAGCAGAAAACTCTTAGCATACTCTCGTGAGCGATTTGTGCTCGGTCACACACGGCTATGGTGCTGAAGGGACAGCGCCTACTCTAAAGACCGAGGCGTGACACTGCAATTATCAAAGACGACTTATTGCTGCTCGAGCTTTTTCAAATCGCCACCAAATTTTTCTTTTCTATCTGAGATATCCATCAAGTGCATTGCAGAAATTGGTCTCATCGAAAAGGGCCATCGGATAGATTTTTTGAAACAAGACTTAACAGGGCGAAAGATTCTGTTACAGGAGCGGTTTTCTCTTTATGACATCGTCACGTCATACCGTGGGATCTGGAGTTTGAGACAATACATGACCACAAGCATCTCTTCCCTTTTTTTTAACCCTTTAACCGCGTGACTTCCGGGAAATAAACTCGCCGCTCCCCTGATCAGAAACAGACCTCCGGCGAAGTTTCCTCTCGTCTTTCTGCACCATCCTTCAACGGTAACGCTAATCCTAATGCTCTCTCACAGATCAGGCGATGTAAAAGTTCTCTGTTACAATTCCTGTCGTCAGATGCATTGAAAAACAAGACGTGCAGCATTAACATCAGCTGCAGCTATTCAAGGCACCTTAGTTGGTATGCAGTTGTCCGTGACAATCTTTGAGTCCATTTTTGAAATAATAATTTACGTCCTATAGCCCTTAACGTAGTTCTTATTAGATGCGTTCAACAGATTGTTGCTTCACGCCTTCAACTAAAAACACCGTGAAGCAACAGAATTGCATTTTACATGTTGAGATTTTGAAATCAGAATTGAATGACAGCGCACATTTGCAGTGAGAAAAGTGATGCTCTGCGGTAAGGTTGTCTAGTTTCACTGATTATTGACGTTCCGTTTTTCATGTAGCTTTTCAGCTGTGAGTAACGAGCGGAGCATATTGATGCAGCTCGTGCAGTGAACCCCACCTGCACTTTTACGGACCGCGCGCTGTTGGATCTCTTTGGGAGCATTACGTTCTCATCAAAAACGCTTTTTTTTTTCAGAAGAGTCAGAGGGTTCGCTCTGAGATTATGTCTACTGCCGAGGATGTCCCCGCTTTCTTCAAAACAATGGGGTCGGGCAGCCCTCACCCACCGCGCCAGAAATTTTGTGGCATGTTCTGTCCGGTGGAGGGTTCGGCGGATAACAAGACGCTGGATTTTGACGCTCTGTCCTCAGGAAAAGGAGGAGGAAAGACAGACGGTCGGGTCATAGACCAGCAGAGAGACATCTCTCAGCCGAGAAAGGTTGAGATACGGAAAAGCACCGGCAAAGAGGCGCTGCAAAACATAAACGACAAGGTAAGAGACCCGGGGATTGTGCCTCGTCATTCGGGCGTTTCTGAATCCTATTCAGAGGAGTCTTAACGATATACGTTCCTCTCGTCTCATCTATCTATCTATCTATCTATCTATCTATCTATCTATCTATCTATCTATCTGTCTATCTGTCTATCTATCTATCTATCCTGGAGAAAGGAAGGAGTGAGCTGACTGAATTTCTTTGCCTTGTGCAAAGTAAGGGTCACACCCATCCTCCAGCTGTGGGCAGATGTTGAGACGATAAACGTTTAACATTAGCAGTAAACACAGAATCTTTATCCTCATCCTTAGAACCACATGCAGGTCCTGCATTATTGCCAAACACTGTTTTACCCATGTTTTTTACCTGACAAAGTATACCAAGTGTTTCCCCTGAAAACTGGAGTTAGGGTGATCAGTGCCCACTAACACCCCCCCCCCCCACACACACACACACACACACACACACACAGACTCTGTGTAATAATGTTTTAGGTTCAAGTTGGGTATCTTAGCAATGTCATATTGGAGGATCAGAAAAAAACGGACATGCAAAAATCAGTATGGTTCGGAAAACAAGGGCTGAGAACTCAGACCAGGATGACCTTTCTATTACCCCTACATACATACATAAATAAATAATATAAATAAATAAATATTTGACAGCTCCTATGGAGCAGGCACTCATTTTAAATTTTAATAACACACTAAGTAACATGCTGATGTGCTTGGTAACTTTTGGTCGACAGAGGAAAATACCTGCAGTGTTTCAGTGTACGTGGTTAGGGATGTGTCTTTACATGTGTCATCTGTGGATTTGAAGTCACAGTGTATTCATGCTGTTGGCATGAAACTCCACAAGTCACAATCCTGTTTTATAATGGAACACTGCTGATGTCTCATCTATAACACACAACTAGATTCTCACTGCCTCCTGCATGCATAAAAAGCCAGAGTAAATGCACACACAACTGCTCTGAAATTTCAACAAACACATTCTATTTTCTGTTGCATAGATGTGCTTGTTTAGAATGTAGCTTTAACTCCCCAGTCTGCAGCAGTGACAGTTAACAGACTTATTTAGACATGAGCAGTACATTCACCAGGTTAATAATGAGACTGAAGCTTACATACTAAACAAGAATGTTTTCACCCATTGTCTGAAAAATGAGAGGAACAATGACTGACAGCAGTAAATAAAGAAAAACATCTTGAATGAATGATATGTATGTGTTTTGCCCTGAAGGATTCATTTCATGGCCTATACAGTGAAATCTTAGTTGGGGGGGTGGGGTGGGGGGGGCCTGTGTTGTGGGAAGTAGACATTCTCCTTGTGCATTGCTCTCTGTGTGAGTCAGCCCAGTGGCTCATGCCAAAAAATTCAAAGGTAAGATTCCACACTCTCCAGCTGGTGTATCTTGGCGCGCAGTAACCATAGTTACAGAGAGGGTTTTTTGAAGGGACTGAGTGATGATGATTGGGCTGGGCGAGGACACAGCGAACTGTGGAGGAGGAAACTCAGGAACGCTGCTCTGTCCTCCGCTTCCTGGGTGGATGCTGCGTTTCTCCTTCTCCTGCCAGAATAAGCGTCTCAGTCTGGGAGACGACAGAGGGAGGAGTGAAGCTGCGTCTCCTCAGGCAGTGTCATTTCAAGGCCCATTAGCCCCCGCGCCTGTGTGTGTGTGTGTGTGTGTGTGTGTGTTCTGGGTGGTGGGTGGTGGGATTTTGCCAGTCATGTTTAGACAATAGAGATATATCTGTAACCTTGCCTTGTAGTGGAAAGATTCATGATGACTCAATGTTGAGGTCAAGAAAAGTGCTGTGTGAAAGACTCATGCACACACACACACACACACACATCCATAGACAGGCTCACAGTTCCGTAGACTGTGACACACATATCCATAGACAGAAACACACACACATCCATAGACAGAGACAGAAACACACACATCCATAGACAGAGACAGAAACACACACATCCATAGACGGAAAGAGACACACACACATACACATACAGACATTCATATGCAGACAGATGACCCCCACCCACCCACACACACACACACACACAGAGAGAGAGAAAGAGAAGTCTATTCTAGTGCTGGTGTTCAGCTGAGCTGAGTGGGAACTGCTGCATGGTATTTTCCCCACTGATGGCTTTTAACGACAGGACTAATCAATAACAGGCACTGCAGCAGGGCAACCACAGAGTCCAGATGACTGCAGGACTCTGGCCCAGTCCTCCCATAATGACCATAATGCACAGGCAGACACAGCTCCCATTATGCATCATATAACAAGTATGTTTGTAATGATACAGTTAACATTTGTGTCTCATGGTGACCGTGGAAGAAACAGCTAAATGGATGAACTGTAACAGTTACAGTGTCAAAAGACAGAGCAGGATGTGTCAACACCAAGCCCACAGTCTGACTGTGGAAACATTAGGAGTGAAAGGAAACTCTTGCTCCTCTACCTCAGACCCCAGCTCTTTTCACTAACACAACTAATGCACAAAAACAATGAATTGTTATTAATATTATTATTGTTGTTGTTGTTGTTGTTGTTGTTGTTATATGTAGTAGTAGTAGTTGTATGTTGTTATCTTATTATTCTTGCTTTTATTTTGCAATTATTTTAATACTCCTGACGTGGACTGAGATGAGTTAGGGTAGCCTTATGTAGTGAGCAGCGCAACATGTGGCATTTGAACATGAAAAAGAGGGGATACGCCTCAGTGTGCCTCGAATCAATTACGACACGACTGTACAAATACGGATCCTTTTTGTATGCGGAACATACGCCGAATCATTTGGCACGCTCGAAAGACTCCCTCCCCTGTCCCGTGCTCCAGAAGTGGACACGGGGGAGGGCTGGTTATCCATGGGAGTAGGGCGGGGCTCTGCGCATGCACGCTGACCTCCGCTCTAAAATTCTCTCCGTTTGAGAGAGAGAGTCTGGGTGGACTTGGTGCATCGGTGGAGAAAGGAAGAGGAGACGGGACTCTGGGTTCTGATTTTCATCTGCTTTCTTTGCGCTTTTCGGGCCTCCTCCACGCTATTATTATTTCTTTTCTCGCAAAAAAAACAAACAAAAAAAATCGCTGTTGGCCATTCCCACTTCAAAGCAACCTGAATTCATTCCATAACGGTGATAACGGTTCATCAAGGCATAGACAAGACACAACGGAGAAGATGTCCGGCTATCAGGGCAAGAAGAATATTCCCCGCATAACTGTGAGTTCAATGGGAAAAAAGCGTTTCTGTATTCTTTTAGACAAGCTCTGATGACTATGGCGTCGCTTGCTGAAAAAAGCTGGAAGCTAGCGGTCCTTTGTAGCACATATTAAAAATAGCTTGTCTCTCCTGCACACACTTACAAAAGGTAAAAGACCTGTTCGCGTCTGCTAGAAATCCGTATGCTGCTTTGAGTTTTGCCAGATGTGTGTTGTAACTTGGACGTTTCTACTTTTGTTTTTTTTTTGGAGCAGACCAGTGACTCTGAGGCGATGGAAATCAGCTGTCATTCAGAATTCATGAGGTCGCTGGGATTGCCGTAGCGATAGCCTACCGCTGGATAGAGTTGCTCTGTAGAGTTCACATTGTTTGTGTCCTGAACGGCTCTTGAGTAAAACTAGGCTACGAATGTATGGGTGTTTACTCTAATGTATTTTTACTTGAAGTGGGTGATGTTGAAAACAGACCACACGCACTGGAAAGGCATTTCTGCAATGTCGGGGCGATGTTCTTTGTTATGAGACCGACCGGGTATCACGGCACGCCAACTGGTGGAACAAATGCGATAGATTTCTCGCATCCGCCCATCCGCAGCAGTGGTTCAAGTTTTTTTTTATATAACGATCAGTTGGAATAATGCGGTTCACATATATATTTATGGATGTGGTTGGGGTGCCCGTTGAAGACCGTTGGCGACTGTTGGCTCTCTTTCTTTTTTTTTATTTTTGTTCTCGCTGTGAGCAGGGGCGGTGTGGTTTTATTCACTGTGCAGTCGCACTGAATGCGCCGATCATGGCGTTTCGAGAGAGCGGCGTAAGATAATGGAAAGCCGCGAACATGCGGGAGGGGACGAGTATCCAGTTTCCTTCGGCGACGCTTAGCCTGTTCTCTCATCAGACGTTCGGAGTAAATAGTACAATTTCGCGTAGTTGAAGGTGTTTGGAAGTCGCATGCATTCGGAGCGGTCGCATTCTTTTCCCCCGGCTTGAACAATTTCTCCTTACTCACAATAGAGAGCGAGAGAGAGAGAGCCCTTCAAGCGTCTCCACCCCTCCCCAAAAGACCGGGTACTCAGTGTGCCGTTTTATGCGCACCTGCTATAAACAGGTGTTCGCGATGCATTAAGTCTTTTTCCCCTTCTTTTAACCGTTTTCACAAGATTCTGATTTTGTGACCTGAAAGGTCAAACACGCTGAATTCTCTCCGTCTGGCTGCGGATGGGTTAGCTTTTGTGTCTTAACAAAGAGAGCAGCAGTTTGGAGCAGGCTTTGGCAGGGAGCTGTAGAAGGAGCATTGTAGCACGTTGTCAGCTTGTCTGCACAGATGAATAAGGTTTGGCTTTCGCACCATTTTTATCCAGCCTGAAACTGAAACAGCACAACGTCTTAGCCACTGAGCTTACAGGTCATTAGGCAGTGTCTGGTGTGCACACACACACACACATCCTTAGAACCCCTCAGGTTCTTAAATTTTGCATATGAATGTGAATCGTGCACAGTGCTAGAGATGTGGACTGGACTGGAAACAGTGGGAAAATGGAAACTGGAATCAATGGAGAAATAACAGGATGAACTGGGGAGACAGACTGGTGAGCATATCTCTGCCACACCCCTGTTGCAACGAGCATGAGGCTCTGCTGTCTCCATGGCCTGCAACCAATAAAATACAGTCACACAGCGATGACTGAGACACACTGAAACACTCTCTCATACAATCGTGTGTGTGTGTGTGTATGAGTGTGTGTGTGTGTGCGTGTGTGCATGCCTGTTTGTGTGTGCGTGTGTGTGTGTGTGTGAGTGCGTGTGTGTGTGTGTGTGTGTGTGTGTGTGAGTGTGTGTGTGTGTGTGCACGTGTGCATGCCTGTTTGTGTGTGTGTGTGTGTGTGAAAGCACACTGGGTAAAAGAGACAGACTGTACATTACACACAGAGCTGCAGCACTGACCCAGACCCTGCCCCCCCTGTTGCCCCTCAGTGGCCAGAATGCCCCCCCCCAGTCAAACTCCGCTCCAGGCCCAGTCCATCAGCAGCCCCCGTGCTGCAGCGTGTGTGCGGACTGAAAGCATGCAGGGCACTTATGTGCCTCGCCCCATAGCTGTCAATTCACTCTGCTTTACAGGAGTCTACAGGAAATGCTTCATCTTCTTCCTCCAGTGTCTCTGACATATCAGCTTCTATTTACAGAATACGCATAATATGATCTACTTATATTTTTTCTATATATAGCTTTCTCTCTCTCTCACACACACACACACACACACACACACACACACAGACACACACACACACACACACACACACACACACACACACACACACACACACACACAGATGGTAAACTGCTCAAATTAATCCAATTTCGGGGATCATATTTGACAGGGAGGAGTGCAGTTGGTGAATTTCCTCTTTTCGTCCTCTGTACGCACACAGGGTTTGTGAGGTCATGGTTTGTGAGGTCATGAGGGGGAAGGTAATGGTTAATAGGTTAATGGAGATGGGGGGTGGGGGTGATGCGAGGGGGGGGGGGGGCTACCCTGACCAGCTGCACAGACAGACAGACAGACAGACAGACAGACAGACAGACTATGGGGAGCAGCACTTGGGAGCCCTTCATTAAAAATGAATGTCATCTCTTTATATCAGCAGCCGTTTTTCCTCTGTCATTAACAGCCTCTCACTGCATGATCACAGGCCTGAGAGGAAAAAAGACGCCCTGAAGACCAGCCTCACATCTGCTCATTTAGACAGGACAAGAGAGCACACGCAGGACATCCGGTGTGGATTGGCTAGATTAGTAATGTATGGTTTCTTAGCGATTTGTCTAAGTTTCCCTTTTTACATAAACGAGAAGATCTGGGGGTATTCTTTGTGTTGTTTTTCTTTTCTTTTCTTTTCTTTTCTTTTCTTTTCTTTCAAACTTTCCATTTTCCTATGGAACCATTTCTGAGTTCAGCCAGCCGGTCACCACTGAAACAAGATCAGCCCCCCAACCCCCCCACCCCCCACCCCACGCCCACCCACATTGCCCACCTCCACCCTTGCGACCTGTCCCAGAATGCACTGTGCCCTCAGACACTTTGTGCTCTCAGACTACACCAACCCCAGTCTCTGTCCAAACTGGCACCGGTTCACCAGTAATGTGGGGTCCCCTTCTCCGCATCACATACAGGATTTCCCTACTCGTAATGCTTTCCGTGTGAGGAGGGAGGTCTCCCCACCCCTCCTCAGAAACTGAGAGGACGGAAAACAGGTAGTCACGCATGTAAACTTCTGTAGGCCCTCACCGCTTGTCTGTAAGCTGCCCCTATGTGCCGGGACACAAACACTGAATACACTCTAAACCACTTTTAAAAGGAACCAATGACAGATGACTCCCTAGTCAGATTGTTGGCTTAACCAAAACTTTAAAATGTTCAAGTATGACCGTATATGTGTTTGCATAAGTGACTATGTGTATGTGTGTGCGTGTGTTTTTGTGTGTGTGTGCGTGCATGTGTGTTTGTGCGCGTGTGTGTGTGTGTGCGTGTGTGTTTGTGTGTCAGTGCAAGTGCATGTGTGTTGAGGGTCTGGCTGTTTGTAAGGTCTGTGAATTTTAAAGGGCTTTGCTTGGCATGTTTGTCTGCCTTTTTTCCGGTGAGATAAGCAGTGGTCTCAGGAGACAGTCGTCAAGAGGATGAATCTGTCTGCAGGCCTATGGTGGTTACATTCACCGCAAACTTTTGACCCAACCAAGTCAGCAGTGACTCTGAGTTTACATGTGCACTCTATACACACAGCACTGCTGTTCCTGACCTGAGAGTCTGCTTTGACTCACTCTCACATTGGTTACATTCATATATATAATGTGAATAATCTGAAATAACCGTCTCCGATTATCTCTGGATGGACTGATATTCTTTCGTTTGGCTTTGAGCACGCTCTGTCTGGCTGATCTCCTAAATACTGCCACTCGAGGGAAAGACATCACAGGTGCCAGTGATTTGGTTTTCCTTTAAAGCTGATCTCGGATCAGATCAGCATCCCTAATTGGAGGTTTTAGCTGTCTGTTCCTTACAAATTTCCTTTTCCTTTTCTTTTTTCTTTTTCCATCTTTAATTTGTTTTTCCATCTTTTTGAAGCATCTCGTCAGACACTGAAAGAGGACTATCTCAAGTGGAACGTTCTGGAAGTGGTGTTTTTCACTCGGGGCAGCGTTCCTGTTTTGCTTCCTTCTCGTTCTGGAGGAAGCGCACTTGGCACAGGGAATTCCTCCGCTGTCCTGTGGGGTTTGCAGGTTCACATCTGCGCTTGCACTTTCGGGGGGCTTCTTAACGACCGCACGCTCTTGAGCTGTAGTACGAGCGCCTCTGAAAGACGCGTTACGCAACGAGCCGCGCGATTGTCCGTTTTTTTTTTGTTTTTTTTTCGCGGTCAGCGCGTGGAACGGTCGGAGTGCGGAGTGGTTCACATCCTGTTTGCGTGTGGCCCCTGTGTGTTCTCATACGCTTGGTATTCATCTGTGTGATACTTTGGACCAGTGCCAGGACAAGCACAGGGGGAAGGAAACCTTCTTTTAGGCAGATTCATCCCACGCTGTAGTGGCCTGAGCACTGTCTCTGTGCTACCGTATGCAACACGGTTCTGAATTATAATAGAACATCATTGGCTGCACTAGCAGTTGAAATGTACGTCTCACTCACTCACTCATTTCCAAAGCCACGGGGGGGGGGGGGGGGGGGGGTGCTGGAGCCTATCCCAGCGTTCATTGGGCAAAAGGCTGGGGAAACACCCTGGACAGGTCGCCAGTCCATCGCAGTGAAATGTATGTTAATGTGTCAATGTCGGCAAGATTGGGAAAATTGCACGAAGTAGTGAATTAGTAAGATATTCAGTGGGTTTTTTTGTACTTAAATGTTCTGTACTTAAATTAGGAGTTGATTAGGAGATGAGTTTGGGTAAACAGGAAAAATTTTATCTGTAATGTATCCTTTGTTATTGTGTTCTCTAGAGGGATGGATGGATGGATGGATTCATTTCAGTGTCATACACCTTTGGCTGCCCAGTCCATGTGAACTCACAGCCACTGTTCGCTTTACAGTTTAGACTGGTTCAATTAAAGTCTGTCCAGAAACCTGTGTTAGATTAAACAGAACCGCTCACTGTTGTCCTGAGAACCTTACAGAAAAATCAAACAAACACCAATACATAATCTCACTATCCCCATCCATATAAACAGTTCTGAAAATCTTTTATCTTAAAGCTTTTGATATACATTTGTCCTGACCTTTGTAAACTGTTAAACACGTCATCACCAACATCAGCTCCACACTGTGAGAAAACCCAGGAGTTATTCTCAGACACCCTTTACTTGCCTTTTTACCCTCCAATAGAGGGTCCTTTCTTTTCTTTTCTTTTTTAAAATCAAGAAAACAGGTGTATACTCTGCTCTTCTGATCAGAAACCTCCATATTATTCATATTCCGTCTGTTAAAAAAAGCAGCAGGAGTCCTGCCCTCTGTAACTGGACCTGTGCATGTCTGCTCTTACCCCTCAGGGTTCGTTTATCACCGAGGGATTTGTGCTATGCTAATGTTTATTCATCAGGTGTCAATGGTCATTAACCAGGTTAATCCCCGTTTATCTCTCTGTGCTGGAAAGATGACAGTAACGGTCACACGGTGACTCTTACACAGGAGCAGTTTGGTGGATGAATGTCAAAGCCAAAGACACTTCTGCCATCCACACAGCCTTTCAGTTCAAGTCACCTGTGTTTGCCCCTGGAGGGGGTGACATCTGTTTGAAGACATGGGCATGTGCTGTTACGCTGAGACTCAGATCCAACCGCCATGTATCCAGTCTCAAAACAAGGCGGGTCGAGTATCCAAATCAAACCCACTGTCAGCAATAAAACGCGTCTCTGAGGGAGTTTGGTCCGTTCATGATGAACTGAACTTTTGGTTTTTTTAGCCTGGGACTCATGCCTAGGCCAGGGGGGTGGGGGTGTGTGTGTGTGAAGAGACGTAGCCATACGAGACTATTTTGTTTTTTCTGTGGGGGGGGTTGCAGGAGGCAGCTATGCAAAGGCCAGCGTGGAGGAGTTGCCAACACGCATCTAAAGAAGCGGGAGTCCAAACAGTAGAGGCTTTGTCTTCGGAACACGCAGCAGACCGTGTGACTGGAACTGTTCCGTCCCTCCCCCTTTTGGAAGAAATGGAAGTGCCACTGGGGCAGTGGAGAGATACAGGGGTACCGGAGAGAGAGAGAGAAAGGGAGGAGGGGGGGGGTCTGTTCCTCTCTCAGACCTTTCAGCCAATCGGGCGAGACACACAAAGGCGTTGATGACTGATCTGAAGCTGCTCCGTCACTCCAGTGAAAAGAGAGCGAACTTGTGGGCGGAATCAGACTCCCTCGTCCGTCCCTCGGGCGGGTTCTCTCGGTCGGAGCGGACGAACGAGACGGGCTATCTGCTTTTAGCCGACCGCCGTCCATCCGTTCTGGGCGGATGCCTTTTCCCCCGACGTTTGAGCAGGGGCGTACGCAGACACCCCGGATGACTGTTTTCGGTCGCTCGTGAGAAAACGTCACAGAATAGGCCGTACATCTGTTTAGATAATAATAACATGGACCCCACCAGCCCCCCAAAATATTTTCTTTCCTCCTGCTCTCCCTCCAGCTTTCCCCAAGTGGGAGACATCCATTGTTTCTTTGGTGAGGACTCCGAATGAGAATGCTACAGATCTTTGGCTTGTGTTGAAATGCCTTTGGCTTTCGGTTGACGATTGGCTCATGCTTCATTCATCGCTGCCGGCCCGGACCGTTGCATTCTGGGACTGTGTGTGCGCTGTTTAAGAACTGTTCCATATCTTATCTACATTCTAGCGATGGGGGGTGGGGGGGTGGGGTTTCAGAGGGGGTTCAGTGTCGGAGCCGTTGGCCAGGCCAGAACAGAGCAAAACTCAAACGTCGGAACATATTGTGAAGTGGCACTGTCGGACGCAGTGCCAACTGGAACATCTGTGCTGGGCACATTGTGGGTGCAGGAAGGGGGGGGGGGGCTCTGCCACAAGCCGGGCCAGATCCTTTAATTAGCACATAACACAGCACTGAGTGACGTGACTTAACACACAACGCGACTTCCGTTGCCATGGTGCCAAACACAATGGCCAGCCTGGTAGCCTCACTTGAGATGGTTCCAGTGAAATGAATATCATGGCTTTGGCTTTGGATCATTGGATCTTCTCTCCCGGGCTGCCAAGCTGTTGGAGAACACCCTCACCGTACCCACCCTCAGTCCACTTGGGCTTTGACATTGATATTAGCACATGCACGTCATTTTGCGCCCCCCCCCCCCCCCCCCCCGGGTTCTGTCTAATACTGACAGCAGTGCTGTGACCATGTTTCCCATTCTGCCTCCTGGAACCTGAACGGCATTCTGGGAACAGTTTAGATCTCTCTTTCTCTCTTCTTCTAATGAGTGCACTCTGTGTGTGAGTGTGTGTGTGTGTGTGTGTGTGTGTGTTGCAGTTCATACAAGCATTTTTTTTTTCTACATTCATGTAATGCTATCCAAATCCAAATCATGATGCAATGCTGTTGTTTTCTTTGTGAAAACAGTTGATGTTTTTGTGTGTTTTTCAGAGCGACCGTCTCCTGATCAAGGGAGCGAAGATTGTGAATGATGACCAGTCTTTCTGTGCTGATATCTACATGGAGGATGGTCTGATAAAGTGAGTCTCGGGTTTTCAGTGAGTTCAGAACCTCATCTATCCCAACTGTCACTTTCAAGTGATTGTGAAATGGCGTAAATTCATTCATTTCAACATATAGCATAGATCAGAAGGGCATTCCACAAAGCAGGATTTCTCTGTTAGCCAGATGAATCGAGCCCAACTATCCAGCAGGAGAACAGCCAAGGAGAACAGCTAAAGAGAACAGCTGAGGAACAGCCGTGATTTTTAATTTAAGTTGTTCTGGCAACTGAGAAATCATGTCTTGAAGAATAACCAACACCAGTCACCTCGTGTTTATCATGGTGTCTTCCCGTCGCTCTCTCAGGCAAATTGGGGAGAATCTGATTGTCCCTGGCGGGGTGAAGACCATCGAAGCTCACGGCCGCATGCTGATGCCGGGCGGCATCGACGTGCACACGCGATTCCAGATGCCCGACCGCGGCATGACCGCGGCCGACGACTTCTACCAGGGCACCCGCGCCGCCCTGGCAGGGGGCACCACAATGATCAGTGAGTTTCTTCATCATCACCTAGTTCCTCCTCCTCACTCACAGTGTCTGCAGTCTGTATCAGAGCTGCCAGAGGAGTCAGGGGCATTGGCATCAGTGGCGTGTAAATCCTAAGTGAGTTTAAACGACACTCGTAATAACATAATGATATGAGTGTAAACCCGACTTGCCCTAATCCTCAGACATGCTCCGTCTGAGGAGCAGTGAGTCCAGGGTGGTTTTTGTCTGATTACAGGCTTTTCTATATTCTGATGCCTGAGTCTCCTGTAATGTCTTTACTGGGCCTGTGTGCTGTGAGGTTGTGCTGAGTCAGCAGTAAGCTTGATTAGACTGCAGGAGGACGCACTGACTCAGGCTGGCGGGACTGCAGAGTCCACGCTAACAGAGCCATAAATAAAACATCACAGACGTTTAGAATGTCGGTACTCCTCAGGATCAGTCGCAATGACAATGTTCTTTACAGTCAGGGAAAATCACCGACTGTAACTCTCTCTCTCTCTCTCTCTCTTTCCTCACGCTCTCTCTCTCTCTCCCCTGCTCTCTCTCTCTCTTTCCTCACGCTCTCTCTCTCTCTCTCTCTCTCTCTTTCCTCACGCTCTCTCTCTCTCTCCCCTGCTCTCTCTCTCCCTCTCTCTCTCTCTTTCCTCACGCTCTCTCTCTCTCTCCCCTGCTCTCTCTCCCCCCCTCTCTCTCCCCCCCCTCTCTCTCCCTCCCTCTCTCTCTCCCTCCCTCTCTCTCTCTCTCTCTCCCCCTCTCTCTCTCTCTGAATCTCTCTGTCCATCTATTTGTGTGTCTACCTCACTGTCTCTTCCTGTGTGTGCGTGCGTGCGTGTGTGCGCGTGCCTGTGTGTGTGTGTACGTGTGTGTGTGTGTGTACGTGCGTGCGTGTGTGTTTGTATGAACAGTCGACCACGTGGTAGCAGAGCCTGGGGCCAGTCTGATCTCGGCCTTTGAGCAGTGGCGGGAATGGGCCGACTCGAAGTCCTGCTGCGATTACTCTCTCCACGTGGACATCACCGAGTGGCATAAAGGCATCCAGGAGGAGCTGGAGACGCTGGTCAAGGACCAAGGTACGGCCTCCGTGACTGTCGGCGAGTCTTCAGCCGAAACGCGCCCCGCGACCTCGCCCGCTTGTTTCAGAGGGACATTCCGTGGCAGCTGACATGAGATTAAGCGAAATGAATGCTGACATCACGATGTCTGAACAATGACTGTTGAACATGTAATTAGGGCATACTCATCTGCCCTCATCGTGGTTTCCATCTCATTTAAATTCAGGAATGGGAACTTCCATGGCCCTTTCCTCTCAGCGTGCCAGCGAGCAGACTGACTTAGTCTAGTTACTTTTCCACTTTATTTATGTATTAGAATCTCCTATGTCGAGCGTCTCTATGCCTGTCAATCAATTCTCATTCTTTTTTTTTTTTTTATTTTCACCTGTATCCCTGTGTGAAGGAGTCAACTCTTTCCTGGTCTACATGGCGTACAAAGACGTCTTCCAGCTGACCGACGCTCAGGTGAGACTCTGCCCAGTTCTCCTGTGCTCTCTGTGTGTGAGGTACATACAGCACATGATCTATCCTGAGTCTCTTCAGCCTTTTGTCTTCTAAAGCGAGCCCCTCCTGTGGACTGTGAGTGCAGGCCTGTGTTAAGTCTCAGTGTCTCTGTAGCTGGTCAGACAAAGAGACTGAGGGTGAAAGAAGAAGACGTCTCTGTCTGACTCTAAAGCACGCTGATCTCAGAACAGCCCAGTGCTGATGGTTGCTCCTGTGTGAGGACTCTTTGGCAGTGCTCCAGCCAGACAGTTTTGCTTTAATGTCTTTTTGATGGGCCTTTTTGTCAGGCTTTTTCGTCAATCTTTGCATCACCAAATGCATTATCTCTGCCCATCACAGTGTGTCTATTGATACACAGGATGTTTTCTAAGGATGCAGCTAAAGGCTAACCAACATGACTCTGACTTAAACATGTGTGTGTGTGTGTGTGTGTGTGTGTGTGTGTGTGTGTGTGTGTGTGTGTGTGTGTGTGTGTGTGTGTGCACGTGTGTGTATATGTGTGTGTGTATATGTGTGTGTGTGTGTGTGTGTGTGCATGCACATGTGTGTATATGTGTGTGTGTGTCTGTGTGTGTCTGTGTGTGTGTGTGCATGCACGTGTGTGTATACGTGTGTGTGTATATGTGTGTGTGTATATGTGTGTGCAGATCTATGAGGTTTTCAGCGTGATCCGGGATCTGGGAGCCGTGGCACAGGTCCATGCGGAGAATGGAGACATCATTGCTGAGGTATGTCCCAAAGCCAAACTCCAAAACCCCCACAGAACTCCCACCGAGCCCCTCCCTGCTCCCCACTCATCTGTCCACGACAGGCTCGCTGCTTTGCCATCAAAACATGAGATCTTATGTTTGGATTTCTCAGACTTTATACTGGCAGGCTTTAAGAGAGCAGAGATTACATCATAACGCTTGTCTAATCAGCGACAACAGATATTTGGCACAACAAGGTTTGAACTAAGAAAACTGTGATGGTCCAGAAGACATTTGTAGTAACACACAGAATTCAGAATTGAGAAATTGCCCAGTTGGATGGTAATTGAAACGAGTTTGCTTAAGTCTCGTGTTGTTCATTGTTGTGACGTTTGTTTAAAGACTCTTCCGACGACTTTATCTGTCTTTTTCTCTCTTTTGTTCATTCTTTCCCTGTTTTGTGTCGTTTCTCTGTGCAGGAGCAGAGGAGGATTCTGGAGCTGGGCATCACTGGACCAGAGGGGCACGTTTTAAGCCGTCCTGAGGAGGTAAAAACAAACAAACAAGTGCTCCTCTGTCACGCATCATCGCTACATTTTGGGGAGGTTTTTTTTTTTGCCACTGTCTCCTTGGACTTGCTCACTGGGGGTTTAAACACTGATCTCGGTAAAACCTGCTTTGAGACAATTTAATTCTACAAAGCGCAATACAAATGAACTTGAATTTGAACGTGTTTGAAACCTTTCTTCCTTTTTCTTCACTCTGTTCTCACCCCAGCGCTTACTTCCACTGTCTTATGTTGACTTTCTAGTGAGGCGTTTGTTGCTGTCTTTTGATTCGTGCAGGTTGAGGCGGAGGCGGTAAACCGTGCCGTGACGGTGGCCAATCAGACCAACTGTCCTCTCTACATCACCAAGGTGATGAGCAAGAGTGCTGCTGATGTCATCGCCCAAGCCAGGAAGAAAGGTGAGTGTCGCCTACGGAGCAGTCCAGGACATCCAGAACAAATTCAGACATCTCAGGGAACTCTATTTCTGAGTTCTCAGAGGCGTCTGTCTGCGCCTCGTAAAGACTTGGCTCTAATGCACGCTTAAAACCAGATTCGCCCCCATCCCAAGCCATGTTGTGAAAAATCATTTTAATTTGAACGAACAAGCCAGAAGCAGTCGTCATAGACGCTCCGGAGCTGTTTAGCTGGGCGCAGATCCATCTCATGACGACATAGTGGAGAGACTCCAAGGTTTGACTCTTCCACTCTCGGACGCTGTGACTAACGCGATGTGATTGGTCCGTTCAGGCACTGTGGTGTACGGAGAGCCAATCACTGCCAGCCTTGGTACAGATGGCTCCCACTATTGGAGCAAGAACTGGGCCAAGGCAGCTGCCTATGTCACGTCACCGCCCCTGAGTCCCGACCCGACCACGCCCGATTATCTCAACTCACTCCTCTCTTGGTAAGATGCACACGACACGTTCTCCTCAGCCTTGTGTGTGGAGAAATCTGAAAGAGCATCTGGACTAAAACTAAGCCATAGCCAGTGAACCTGAAAAAGCTCCAAAAGTCACACTGCCATATTTTTTTAAATTTCTAAATTTCTGTTGATTTCTCCATATTACTCATTTTAAATGTGCACAGTGTAATCACATTTCCACAGCCAGTAGGCGATTTGTATGGGGATGAGGGGGGATGCCAAAATGGCCAAAATGCATCCCCCTTGTTAAACTGACATCCTCCTATATAATCTGTAGGGTTAGTGTCAGTGACCGCTGGGCCATCTCCACTGTTAAAAAAATCACAAATCGCTGACTGAGCACAGCCATGCAGAGGAGAGTGGTGTTGGTCTTTGTTCTCTCCTCTCGGTGTTTCTGTGTGGACACTCAGGTTTTTCTCTCTCTGCGCTTTTCCCTCTCAGTGGAGACCTGCAGGTGACTGGCAGTGCCCACTGCACGTTCAACACTGCCCAGCGCGCCGTGGGCAAAGACGACTTCACCCTCATCCCTGAGGGCACCAACGGCACCGAGGAGAGGATGTCCATCATCTGGGACAAATGTGTGGTGAGAGAGAGACAGAGACAGAGAGAGAGAGAGAGACAGAGAGAGAGACAGACAGAGACAGAGAGAGAGAGAGACAGACAGATAGAGACAGAGAGAGGGACACAGAGAGAGAGACAAAGAGAGAGACAGAGAGAGAGAGACAGAGAGATGTATTCATAGGATTTAATTATAGAGGGTCGTACATTCATTTGACACACTCATATACACAACACATGATTTATTGTGACATCTTGTTGTTCACTCTATTCACTGTTGTTTGTAATTTATCAGATGGAGGTTAATGTCTAGCCAATACGCAAGTCACCTCATTGTTGTTTTGCCAAAGGCCAATGATTACTGTAATCAGCATTCATTAAAACCTGCAGATAGATAACACAGTTAGACAGTTCAGACACATGCACACTCAGACACACGCACACTCACACACACACACACACACCAACACACACACGCTCTCTGACACATATCCTCTGAATCAGCCTGGCTCCTGATCTCCACTCAGACCCTGGTTTGCTTTCCCTGGCTTGTTTTAAGGTCACTGGGAAGATGGACGAAAACCAGTTTGTAGCTGTCACCAGCACCAACGCTGCCAAGATCTTTAACCTGTACCCGCGGAAGGGCCGCATCGCTGTGGGCTCCGACGCAGACCTGGTCCTCTGGGATCCCGACGTGACCAAGATCATCTCAGCCAAGAGCCACAACCTGGTGAGTCCCCCATACACACACACACACACACACACACACATACACATACACACACACACACACACACACACACACACCCTGGTCAACACACACACCTGCACACACACACACACACACACACATATGCACACAGACACACACACACTCAGCCACACACACACCTCAGTCAACACACTCATACACACACACACACACACACACACACACACACATACATATGCACACAGACACACTCACACTCTCACCCACACACACACACACAAACATCCCCCAGTCAACACACACAGGAGCTGTTCTCACAGGAAGCAGAACAGGCTGTTTCCCTTAAAAAAAAAAAAATTACATGCTGTATTTAGTGTGGAAAAAAATGCCATAAAATATGAATGATGTCATCCCATCCCTGGCCTAATAAGGTGTGTTTCTGTAAAGCTGTGGCCAGTTACAAGTTTTTTATGGTTGCGGCTCTGAGCGCTGACCACAGATGATTGGTCGTGCTCTGATTGGCTGTGGTCTGATTGGCCGTGCTCTGTTCGGGGAGGGGTGGGCCCCACACACCCAGGGGACTGATGTCATCCTTAAACTTCGTCTGAGTGCTGGATCACGTCTCTCCTGATTGTTAGCAGACACAACATTGGATGTACATGAGTGTGTGTGTGTGTGTGGGTGTGTATCTGAACACACAGTGACCTCATGCTGTTTTTGACTCTCGGTGCATTGCCGTGAAAGTCAATGCCAGTGGCCTTATTGGAGGGTGTTCACATCACCTCCCACACCCTGTTCTTTCCTCTCCTCTTCCTGCCCCACTCACACTTTTCCCTCCTTTTACTCTCTCCGAAAATCACAGCCTTTCTCTCCACCCCCGTGGGCTGATCGGCCGGCAGAGTGGGAATTAGGCTGAGAAGGTGGATTAATGACACAGTTTCATGAGAAGGTGGATTAATGACACAGTTTCATGAGAAGGTGGATTAATGACACGGTTTCACGAGACGGTAGATGAATGACGCAGACTCCCCACAGACACACTGAGCCTGTTAGATCTCATCTCACTCTAGTTTCATGCCTCGCATTCTTACAAGGTCCCAGAGTGAGAATTCCTCTTGTGTCATCACCTTTCCCGCCTGTCGTGCGACACAAATCTTCAAACCCTCTGCTCTGCGGTCGCCCGTCGCCCCATGTGTCTCGTCTCCAGGGGCGGGTAAAAGAAAAAGAACCCCTCAGGTCACGACCCCTGAGCGGCCTCCCCATGTCTCCTGTTCTGTGAGCGTGTGAGATCCAGCTGTGGCTTCTCTCTCCTGCAGGCTGTGGAGTACAATATCTTTGAGGGACTGGAGGTGAGGGGAGCTCCTCTGGTGGTGATCAGTCAGGGAAAAATCGTGCTGGAGGACGGAAACCTCCACACCACGGAAGGCTCCGGACGCTACATCGCGCGCAAGCCCTTCCCCGACTACGTCTACAAGAGGATAAAAGCTCGCAGCAAGGTTAGTGTGTGTGTGAGTGTGTGTGTGTGAGTCTCTCCCTGTGTGTGTGTGTGTGTGTGTGTCTGTGTGTATGTGTCTATATGTATCTGTGTGTGTGTGTTTCTGTATGTATCTGGGTGTGTGTATCTGTGTGTGTGTGTGTCTGGGTGTGCATGTGTGTGTCTGTATGTGTCTGGGTGTGCGGGTGTGTGTGTGTGTGTGTCTGTATGTATCTGTGTGTGTGTGTGTGTCTGTATGTATCTGGGTGTGTGTATGTGTGTTAGTGTGTGTCTGTTTGTGTTTGGCTAAATTTATCAGTGGATCGATGGCCTTGGTTTTAAATTGCTTTGGGAGCTGTTTGCTCTGGATGTTGTCTGACTAATAGGACTGAAGGTCTATTGGATGTGATGATTGACAGGTATGCTCCCTCCTCTCTCTCTTCTGTAGTTGGCTGAGCTGCGTGGGGTCCCCCGTGGTCTCTACGACGGCCCGGTCTGTGAGGTGTCTGTGACGCCCAAATCCGTCACCCCTGCGTCGTCTGCCAAGACCTCTCCTGCCAAACAGCCGAGCCAACCTGTCCGTAACCTTCACCAGTCCGGGTTCAGTCTGTCCGGTGAGAACTTTAACACGTCCACTGGGAAAAAACCCGCGTGATGTCATCACGGGATTTGACCCATGACAGCTGCCACAAGCGCTTCCTCTCTGTGTGCTCGTTCCCTTTGTAAGGACAGAAAGTAAAAGACTCATAGCAGTACCAAGGGAAACCCTGCTACACGGTCCCTGGAGGAGCGAACTGCAGAAATCCAGTTCTTCTCTTGTTTTTACTCTCCTGGGCACTTATATGGAGTTTGAACATTATCCTGGCCTGTTTAGATTTGGGATCAAATTGTTTTGGAAAAGTCAACACATTACATTGCAGTCTAATGTAGTAACCGCTCTTACGCTTAACAAATATGCACACATTCGGCAAACACTCACAAACGTTCTGATTGGTCAGGAGGTGTCATGCGAGTGTGTGTAATTTCTGTGTAGCCACACCAACCTGTATGAATCAAAAGATTCATACGGATATGGACAGGCACACCACTGGACCTCAGATCGCTGTATTTATGGAAGTTGTCCAGTTTGTAGTTAGTGAACATAACAAGTTAGTAACATAATGTTTAGTAACATAATGTGTGCTAGTTACTTGTCTATACATTCTCCCAGCTGTGGTGAGCAAGCTGTGGCGTAAATGGGATATTGCACTGGTCTGAGATCAGTTATGAACCAGTTAACCACAGTGGTCCTCGCTGTCCTTCTGCAGCTAAACCCCATCCCCAGTCATATGGGGTATTTTTTTTTTATCCTAACTCTCTTGCCTCCATTGCGCTGTTTCTACCATATTTGTACTGATCCTGTCTGTCTGTCTTTTTGTTTTTTAAACTAAATTAAACTGTAACGTGGTGTCTTTATCTCCTGTTCTGTTTGCAGGTGCTCAGATTGACGACAATGTCCCTCGCCGTAACACCCAGCGCATAGTGGCGCCCCCTGGTGGTAGGGCCAACATCACCACCCTGGGCTAAGCCTCTTCACAGACGAAAAGGGGGTTGAGGGGGAGGGATGCCTGGAAGTAGGGGGTGTTCGCCAAGACCACGCCCACATCAAGAGCCAAACCCTTCCCCCAGGGCCCAAGACTCCCCCCCCCCCCCCCACTTTCCCGACCGTCACCGCCCACCACCCCCTCCCATCCGTCCATCTCTCTCTCTCTCTCTTCTCTCACTCCTCTAACCCTGACCCTGTCACTCCATCCTAGAGGAGACATCTAGAGATAAAAAACAAAAACAAAAAGTATTTGCACCGTGCAAAGAAAAGAAGAAAAAAAAAAAACACACACACACACACACAAAACACTTCATATTTGAACACTTCCGTACATAATATGATTTAGTGTTTTATACTGTACTTTTTACTTTTCATGTATCATGTTGTTGTTGTTTTGTTTTTTGTTTTTTTAATTTAACATGTATGAAAGGAGGGGATCAAGTTAGACTAGACCGAGCAGAGTTTTTGTTTGTTTGTTTGTTCGTTAACGTTGCTACATTATTTAACAGGGCAAGTAGGCGAAAAACAGAGAGCACGATATTTGGTTCACGTCTAGAGGCTGTTCACAGCTTGTGGAGAAACCTCTAAAAGGAGAAGATGGAATTTCTGTGTCCAAAAAATGTCTCTGTCGTCAGTGTTTGACCTCGACCGCAACCGTTGCATCGATCTTATGACTTTTGTTTGTGTTACACATTTTTTTAGTGGTGGTGGTGGTGTTGTTGTTGTTGTTGTTGTTG
Source organism: Chanos chanos (assembly GCF_902362185.1). NCBI lineage: Eukaryota > Metazoa > Chordata > Actinopteri > Gonorynchiformes > Chanidae > Chanos > Chanos chanos. The sequence goes on from NC_044497.1 coordinate 56,106,451, forward strand.
TTGAAGTTCACCGCCTCCCGAAACAGAAAACCCATTGCGTAATCCAACACACACAGTAAATAAATACCACGTGGATAACGATAAACAGGCGAGGAGTGCGACTGCTCTCTCCGGTTCCTAACAGACCTGTGGGTGGAGGCAGTGAACCCAGCCATCCACACACACTGCCATCGAGTGAGTCCTCCAGGGATAAGAGCTCATCGCGACCCCATCCCCTCAGCTGCATTGTGAAAGGAGGTTAAATAAGGTCCGTGGTTCAGGGTTAGACGCTGCTTTACTGCATGATAATACGATGGAAGACCATCCGTCCCTTCGAGCGCCCCCCTCTGATTCGGCCGTGAGAGAGAAAGCACCGCAGCCCCCCTCTGCCCTGAGTGTAAGATTTCGGAACTCGGTGGCCCTGCCTGGGGAGCTGTGTGTTGGAGTCAACTCTGACTAGTCTGGAGTGAAAGGGGAGGGGAGGGTGGGGAGCGCTACCTTCCAGAACAACCTTTAATTTCGGCTCTCACGGCCACACCCCCCCAGTCGAGTCCTTTGATATGTGAGGTTACATCATGTGAAGGGGGAGGGAGAAGGGGAGGGGCATCTTCCTATGAGGGTTTGCACGCCGCACCGTGGGTTAGTGAATGTTGACTGTAATACTTACTATGTAACTCTTCCATTGCTAGAGATGAATGTTTGTTCTGTCCCCGTGTGTCCTGTTTAATACACAAACCTCGATGCTCAACGCGGGCCTGAAATCACAGAGGGGAGGGACACTGATCCTCGACTTTCAGCGTTCTTTTATAGGTAGTGCTGATGTGTTTTATTTTTGCTGACGTAAGAGATGGCTGTTGGACGAACTGTTAACGAGCCAGTGTTAACCGATACAAAGGTGCCACCTTCATTTCTTTTCCAACTACTGTGGTAGTGCTTTTATAAAAAAAAAAAAAAAAAAACTCACAAAAACACAAAATCGAGTTGCCTGAGTTGTGTAGGGTTTTTTTTTGTACGTTGCAGTTGAAATCCATTTGTTATTGCTTAATGTAGTGATGCTGTTGATTGAGTTGCCTGAGGTTTCAGCCTGTCTGGAGAGTCGATTTAGAGTGACGATGAGGATGATGATGATGATGATGATAGTGATGTTTTTGACTAACGTGTAGTGTTACTAACGGAAACAGCGAATGCTGCTTCACCTGTGCCTCTCGGTTGGTCTAATGCGGGATCTTAAGCAACCCCTGGTGGACCAACGCTCACACACACACAACCACACACACACACACACGCTCACACTCACGCACACACACACACACACGTTCACTCACACACACACAACCACACGCTCACACTTACACACACACGCTCACACACACACACACTGTTTTTGCACAGCCTGGTTTTCATTTAGTAAAACTGTCCTCCGCCTCCTTGTCTTTCTTTCGTTCTTTTCCTGTGCACACTGGCAAAATCTCCTGGTATTGCCCGTCATTTCCTCTCTATGACTCAAACACACACACACACACACACACACACACACACACGTACCTATGGAACAAGTTCTGTCTGTCTACCCAGAATGTGCTTTGAAGCCTGGCAGTCTCACACTCCAGGCCCTTTGGTCTTTTGAAGTTGAACTGGGAGTGTGTAATGGAATGAGGTGACCCAGTGAGGGATGGGCCCAGTAAAGGGTGAAAGTTCTGACACGTCTCGTCGGTGAAGAGCAGAGCTCTCTTACCCTCCGCCTGCTCTCTTACATTCATACGGCCGATGTCCTTTTTTGAGCAGCTACAGGTTTTAAAGAGAAAGAAAAGGGGAAAAAAAAAAAAAAAACGAGATCCACACGGAGACTTTTGGCACGAGTTTCCCATTGGTCTTGCTTCTCGTTGGAAATGCATTTCTCTCACGCAGAGACTGACACAGACTTTAAACAACTTCTTTCCCTTTTTTGCTGCATTTTGTTGTTGTTGTTGTTGTTTTGTTGGTGTTGTTGTTGTTGTTGGAGACGGGAGTAGATGAGCTGTTGAGGAGTTTGGCTCTCCCTTTTTTTTTTTATTTTAATATTGCTCTGGTCACTGCCACTTTCACTGTCATACACACACACACACTCTCTCTCACACACTCACACACACACACACACACACTCTTTCTCTCTCTCATTCTCTCCAGAGCTCTCTGATTCTTCCATTGTTGCCCAGTGTTGCTATGGCAACAAGGCTCTCAAACCACCCGGGGCCCCTGTCTTTATTTGTCATGACAACACGTGTCAATACGGAAGTTGCCCATAGCAACCCCTCCAGACCTGGTGCTATTAGAATAACAGTGCACCCTTGGAAGAATCTCCTCGTTAACACAGCGTACACACACTCTGAGAACACGGCACTGACTCCTTTCTCCTCACTCTCTCTGGCTTATCCGATACGTAACTTTTTAAAGCTGTTTCAAGTTTGGGACGGACGTTTGACTTTTTTTAGTTCGTCTGTGTTTACCTGCTGGTCGTCTAAGGTTGCATACTCTCCTGTCAGCCCTGAATCTGAGGTCACTTCACTCTAGCACCGGCGTGTCTTGGAAGCCAGAGTGAAGCTCCCTCGTCACACTCCAGCTGTCCAGTGTAAACCTTCAGTTCATCTCTAACTGATAAACCCCACTGTATCCTGTATCCAAGACCCTGCAAGAGACGAGGAAAGGGATAACACATGCCTTAAGCTTTAATTCAAATCTCAACTAACACAATCTTCTACCTGGGCATCATGTACACACACACACACACACACACACACTCCTCGCTCTGTCTGCCTGGATGTTTTTTCTAAGCCTTGCTAGTATGTGATGTAAGTAAATTGCAGATTGAAAGAAGATCTTTCAGTATGAAGTAGCTAATGCTGTAAGCCCCGCCCCCCTCCCTTCATTCAACCCCGCCCAGCTCCCGATCTGCCCCAGTGTACAAGTGAAACTGTTTGATGGTGTTGGTTTTTGTTGGCTCTGGGGTTTGAGGTCGCTCCGATCCCTCGGAGACGTTGCAAATCCCTCGGAAAGGTGATGTAAAAATGATTTGGGGAAAAAAAAAAAAAAACAAATAATAAAGATAAAAAAAATGAAACAAGACTTTCTGTTGCAAGTTTTTCAGTTCAACCAAACATTTGTCTGAGTGAGTGAGTGTTAGAGTAGCTGCTATGATTGGACCCTAAACTCAGAACAATATGCACTACATTCTGTCTATAATTAGTATCACATTTGATCTGTGGGTCATTCCACATGAACTGTAATTATGTTCGAATAGACATTAGATGGGTTCTACTATCAGTCACACACTGGTTATGATTTAGAAGTTTATTTATATTTTAAAAGTTACTTATGTTATATTTTATAAAATGTTTAGGAACATATAGGGGACACAGTTATAATTGTTCTGATGTATGTTCATCAGACGTGGGGAAAATAAGTGTGAAATATTTGACTGGGCTCTGTTCCAATATTCTTACATGTTGTGTCCTAAAAAAGGTACTAAAATACTGATAGGACTACATGTGCTGTTGTGAGACAGGACACAAGAAAGGGAGCAATGTTGAGAATTGGGACAGGGCCCTGTCATTTCAGTCATATTGATGTCCATTCACCTGACACACTTGTCCAGATGTTTTTGAGACAGACCTCAGTGAAAAATCTTTATATACATAGCATATCCATCAAAGTGAAAATCTTTTGAATTTCAGTCATGACAAGAACCATATCAGTGCGTTCACAGTTAAAATCTATACTGAATCCTGAACGACTCGGACACATCTGAATGGTGTAATCAGCGTCCGCTGTATTTATTAACATACAAGCAATCTGTGGACAGTCGATGAGAACGTCTGAGAATGGGTCTCGTTAGCAACAACAGCACCAAACGTCAGCACTAAAAGTTACCTCAACTGGGAACTCCATATACACAAACACTGCGAATAGTTACACTCAGCAAACACCAGGTGGCGCCAAAGCGAAACGAGCCAGATCTTGCAACGATGATAGCACCAAGAATGAAAGCGTTCTGGTTATTAGTCACGATACATTTCACAGAAATACAGTGAGCACAGAAATTCACTCTACCGATTTTCAGAGAACATGTGTAGTCCGAAATGCCTGGCAGTTGTCAGAAAGAAAGCATTTACATCCTCACACCGGGATTAAAGAATCTAACAAGTTAGCCATTAAAAAGATGAGACTATAAAACATGCTAATACAGAAACATGTACACTCGTACTCTACCAAATATGGAACACATGTAGCTCCAATTCTTGACACAGGAAAGACAAATATACAACCGGGAAAATGGCAACAGGGCACGCTAGTCAGCCAGTAGAGGGCGCGCTCTGCACATCTTACGATTAGTGTCGTACGGTGATATTTAATGAAATACAATACATTATCGTTATCATTAATATTATGGATGTAAGCCTTGTCTTCAATCTCAGCAAAATGACAAATGGACGTAATCTTCTTATGACAGGCCTCCGGGAAAAGCAGGCTATACATTTAATCACTAGATGTGATTCTGAAAGTTCGACTAGCGTTTAACTCGGCTAGCGCTCCTTCCGTCCCATGGTTATCGTGTGATCTAAATTAAAACATTTTAATTTAGGTAGATCAGTCGCAGGCTTCTGTCAAGATATTGCGTTTCTTTAACCTGCTGAGGGACTGTTTGAAGAGAGTCAAATTTGTGTGTTGTTATAAATCAAGCGTTCATAATTATCAATGTTACTCAGTTACGGGGCGAATTCATCCATATGCCAGAGGAAGGTTAACACAAATGGTCCATAGTGCCGCATATATTCAGAGTCGATTTAACGGTTGTACAAGACTGAGAATTTTCTGGAACATGTACCTAGAACTTGTAAAAACTTGTACATAGTTTCCTCTAAAATCATCAGTGAGTGACTTCAGTACCTGCTGTCTGTTTGTAAAAACTGCTTATTTTTGTTGAAAAAAAAAGTGCTACGCGGTATCCCTGGAGATCGTCATATGACGTAAGTTTGTGTTGAGGTTGAGGATGAGCTGGAGATTCGCTCTGTCACACAGGCTCTCCTCCAGTGTCCTCCAGGGAGGCACGGAGAACTCTGGTCTGAGGCGGGCGTATGGCAGGTGAAGGGTTTACAGGTGTGTCCGGGTGAGCGGGTGTGTCCCGGCTGGTTGTGAAACAGCACGCCTTCAGGAGGCTCTTACTGTGGTTCTTCGCTGCCTGGGTGTGGCCAGGCTTCGTCGCACCGTCTGAGTCTGTGAAGGTTCTCCAGCAGCCCGGAGATGAAGGGGAAACGGACAGCGTGGCGGAGTTGCGAGACAGAGCAAAAGAGAACTGGGGAGACTGAGGGTTGGCCAAGCTCAGGGAACCAGCGCCGGGGCTCCGTGGAGTCATGTGCCTCGACGCCCGGCGCAGGCAACGCCCGTGAAGAACGTTCTGGAAAGCCTTCTTAAACTCCTGGCTGAAGCAGGGGTAGATGATTGGATTGAGGCAGCTGTTGAAGTAGCCTAGCCAGAAGGTGATCTTAAAGACGGTATCTGAAGGTCTGTGGGATGGGAGTATGGAGCCTTTGGACACACAGAGAACACACAAGCAAAAGGGGAGTGACCAAGGACAGAACAGAGCAATGACACTGTGACTTATATCTACAGGCCGAAAAGATAAACTGAGAAACCATATTATAAAAATCAAAAAAACGTTCTCATAGCCAGATCCTACACTAGTGTATGTGTGTGTGTGTGTGTGTGTGTGAAGAGGTGACTCTTCTCTTGGATGCTAGCACAATCACTGTATTTGTGTAAAATTGCTCTCGGCTTCCTAAGCCATTTTCCTCAGTGCAGCAGACGGTAACATCAAAACAGATGTTATGTTACAGCTTAAGGTTTTTTTGGGGTTTTTTCTCCGTTTTCTCTCGTCAACAAGCCCATTTAGATGCAATCTCACAGGGTCATTTCACATGGCTGAGGTAGAAAGATTTATCGTGAAGAAGCTTAAAAGGGGCAAACAAGGAGAGAGCAGCAATTTTTGCCACTGATTTGAAAACAAATTGTGTGTCTCTGTGTGTGCGTGTGCACGCAACAAGAATGAGATCTTTTCTTTTTGTTTTTTTCCTTTTAGAAAAAAAATTTCACAGCATGCCTATCATCCTGTCAAAAATCATACGCTTCTTGGCTAAAAGTTTTGAATGCTTGGAGTTATTCTCTTTTCCTGTTCAGTGAAGAAGAAGAATGTGATAATGATGATTATAATTATAATTATAACGATGATTATGATGGAAGTATTGATGAAGAAGTTGTGTGAAACGCGATTTATATCTGATAGTTAGTTGTGTTTGCCTTAGAGCCTGAGAGATACAATGTTTCCATTTTGACAGTGAAACTATATGTAATAGTTGTGTTTACCTTAGAGACTCAGAGATACAATGTTTCCATTTTGACAGTGAAACTAAATGTGATAGTTGTGTGTACCTTAGAGACTCAGAGATACAATGTTTCCATTTTGACAATGAAACTAAATGTGATAGTTGCATGTGCCTTGGAGACTCAGAGCTACAATGTTTCCATAATGAAACTAAATGAGTTACCATGGTCATATACTCACTTATGGGCAGGACTAGGAAGAATGGGAGCCAGCAGAGCACAAAGCAGCCCACCACAATTCCCAAGGTCTTGGCTGCTTTCTTCTCACGCGAGAACTTAAGCAGACGCATCGGGCTGAAGTCTGAGCACCTCCCTCTTCTCGTCCTGTCCTCCCTGTGTTTGCCGGCCTCCCGCCGTTCCTCCTCCTCCTCCAGGGAGCGCGGAGCGTGTCCGCGGTGAATCCGCAGGGCCACGCCCTCCGATCCTCCCCCGCCCGGATTCCGACCCTCGCTCAGGCCGCGTGTCTTGCTGCGCGCTACGACATAGACGCGACAGTACATGGCCAGAATGACGCCCAGCGGCAGGTAGAAGGAGCCCACGGCGGAGAAGAGGGCGTAGCCCGGGTCTTCGTTCACCCGGCAGACCGCCTCGTCCTCAGGCATGGGCTCCCTCCACCCGAACAGCGGCCCCACCGAAATAGCGGCCGACAGGCCCCAGAGCACCGCCACGGCCGCCAGCCCGCGCCTCCCGGTGGCCAAGGACGGGTAGCGCAGCGGGTAGCTGACGGCCACGTAACGGTCCACGGAGATGACGCACAGGCTGAGTATCGAGGCGGTACAGCAGAGGACGTCCAGGGCAGCCCAGGCACTGCACAGCCAGCGGCCGAACACCCAGCGCCCCAGCAGCTCCGAGGCGGCGGAGAAGGGCAGCACGGCGGAGCTGAGGAGCAGGTCCGCCACGGCCAGGTTGGCGATGAAATAATGGGCCACGGAGCGGAGGTGGCGGTGACACGCCACGGACAGAATGACCAGGATGTTCCCCATGACTCCAAACAACACGAACACGCCCAGGACCAGCCCCAAGACCACGGCTTTGGTCGGGTCTATCTCCGAGGACGCCGAGCTGCAGTTGGGGCAGCTCCCAGAGAGGAACACCGCGCTGATGTTGTCCTCGGACGGAAACATGGCCATCACGGTGAAAAGGCAAACGCTGGCACCCTCCCGTGTACGCCTGGGTCCTTCCTGTGTTGCATGGTTATATGACACAAGGATGCACTCAGACTTTGACTGGAATCAGCCTGTATGTGGTCTGCATTCTAATCAGCCATTCCATCAGCCCATGGAGGATTCTGAGTAATTCATTCCTTTGTAGGCTCTTCAGAGGAGAGGGCAAAGATGTGAAGGCTGCAGACTACCTCTGTACAACAGAAGTGGTGCATTGAGAGAAAAAGGGCAGTAATGACTCAGAGGTGAGCTGAAAAGAAAACAGACGTTATAGATTTGAATGACAGCTTTTCACAAAGACCAGAAGTTGTCCCGCTCACGTAATTGAAAAACTCAGGCTGATGCCCCCACAGTGCCTGGGTCGTTATTGATTTATGAGTTAACAGAGACTTCAAATCTTTGTCAGCATGTTGTCTGTGTTTAAGTGAAAGCGGAGCATTAAAGTGAGGAATCTGGGTGCAGTCTGTCATCACCAATGTAACGGAGAAACAATGTTTTTATTATTAATTGCTGTTTTTTATGTAGTAAATCTATCTGTATTATGACACCAAGTGTCAAAGTCATAAGAGGAAAAAAATCTTATTTCATATTATTATTATTATTATTATTATTATTATTATTAGCAGTAGCAGTAATTGTTGTGGTAGTAGTAATAGTACTAAAAAATAGTAAATACTAAATCAGTATCAGTATTAGTAATGGTCCCGTGACCCTAATTAGGATAAGCGGCTTAGAAAATGAATGAATGAATGAATGAATGAATGAATGAATGAATGAATGAATGAATGAATGGGTGAATGAATGAATGAATGGATGGATGAGTATTAGTAATGGGCTTGCTGTCGCTGTGGTGGTGGTTGTTGTTGGTATAGGAGCTAGAGTGACAGGCCAGATGTTCACATATGAAATGAAATTGGAGGATATCAGTGTATCCTCAGAGACACATCCCTTATTAACCTGTTCGGTTACACCATTCCTCCTAAACATGTTTTAACAGTTCAGAATAGTTTATTAGTGTATCCACAACCCTCTCCCCTCTCTGAGCTGAACTACTGAGAGAGAGCGAGAAAGAGAGAGAGCATACCAGAACAGCTGTGCAATCATTCTTTGTCTGCCTCGAACAATTCCACACAGGTCCCTCACTACTGTCTTCACTCCCCGTCTCTGTAGCCTATGGCGACTCTTTATAGCCCATGCTGTAGTGTGACAAAAACGGCCCTTTGTTCGGTCCTGTGGGTAAACTGCGTAGCTGTGGTCTAAATGATAGATATTTTGCATAATGTCTGAATGTGAACTGTGTAAGTGTGGCGAGTCATAAGACAAGTAAAAAACAAACTGCTGTCTAAACTTGACTTTGTGGTGGTTTAATGACGGAGCTGAAAGGCATTCTGTACACACTAAAACACTAAAGGCGACTGGACTCCGCTGCGCATCGTCGTGATGCGTTACCGGAGCGTGCGCCAAAGTCAAACCATGAAACCTCACAGAGAAACCCTGTGTCTTCGAATATGTTGGCTGTTGTATTCCGGTGTAGGCCTTTTTACGCCTTATGATCTAAGCAAAACTGTTAGTTTTAGCCCATGCTGAGCGCAGTATCTGATTCTTTAAGTGGTATGGGATTGTTCAGGAGGCTTTGATAGGTCTGTTTTTACAACATTCACACACGTGAGGAAAAGTCCCTCTGAGGACGTATGCTGCGAGGATTGTGGATGCTCGCGCGCGTCTAAATCTTCACTTTATCCCCCTCTTATCCACTTCTTATCGTGTCTCAGTAAGATCAATGAACCCGCATTAACGCCACAGAGAGTAAAATCTCATTAGTTAGCCTTTGCTTGAAAACATTCTGCAGACATATTACCTCGGCTCAGTGGTATATGTAGCCTGTGTTACGGAATTAATTCCACAGTTTACACGAAATTAACTTCGCCTGACCCAGTCAAGGCAGTTACGGCCTTCATACCCAATCGAATTAGATATTACATTGTACACATACTTAGTTATTCTAACACTCAAAGCGAAATGCCGAACCGCTGTTTTAAGGCTTTGTTATTTTTATATAGTGCGCTGTGGATATGAACCTGAACCTGATGGAGCAATTACCGCTCGATTTGTCAAAACATGCTGTAGATGACCATAACTTGTATATTCCCATGACGGGGCATGGCTCAAATCACCTCAGTCGATTTGTGGAGTTCCGTTTGTCGACCCTTTTCTCGATCTCTGCAAAAGCGGACTCCTGTTATTTGGCATTGCGTTCCCTGCTTGAAATGAAAATGGGAAATCAACAAATACACCTTTTAGCGCAGGTGAATGAGAAGTGAAGCAAGAAAACTGAAAATGCAGATGACTGCTCAGGACAGTCTCTGAATACCAATTAGCCTGCAGACCCGCGGATTTTCCAAGAGGTAAAACGAGGCTCTCTGGCAAGTTTACAACAACCGGCGAATTTTTACATACATTCAAATTAAAGCTGCCGTACGATACCCAAGTCGTAGTTAATCTTGCATTATTTATTTAAGTCTGTTATTAATATTGATTCAAAGGATTTGAAAATGCATTTTCTATACCTCATTTTGCGGTTAAAATGGAACAAAGAGCTTGACTGAACTATTCGATTTTCATGAGCGCAGCAATGTGAAATCGTTTCAGCATAAACCATGCCCCGGCAGTAATCAGGGATATTACCATGTGTTCTGTGACTTTAAATAAGGTGATATTTTCTAAATTAGCGGCACTATTCTTGTACATTTTCTTGTAAATAAAATAAAATAAAATAAATAAAAACAAAAACAAAACAAAGAAACAAACAACAAAAAAGGTACCAAAAAAATCCCTTTACTCCCCCAAATGACTGAATCTGTACATTCACACAAGTTATTGCCGCTTTCAAACTTATCGTGTCATTTACCGTGACATTTTCAGCGACCTCCGTTGCAAATATAAGAACTCAAATCAATTATGTTACAAGCTTGAACGATTCAGCGAAGATCTTACCTCTTCTTCATGCTTAACACGTACACTGTTCTTCAGCCTCTATAGCTTTCATAATCACGTAATACGGTACGACGCTTTCATGGACTGACAGAAATTAAAATCAATGTCTTTTTCAAAATTTTTTCAGCCGACACAACGTATAATGACAATCAAAACGTGCATCCAACTCTTCAACGTGCGTCTATTTTTCCCCCCTCTCTCTCGGTTTCTCTCTCTCTCTCTCTCTCTCTCTCTCACTCTCTCTCTCTTCCTTTCTCTCTGTATCTATACAACTTTCGTTCTGTGCCTATCCCTCAGTGCCTGTCTGAACTTGAGTAAGTGGTACACCTATAAATATACCTGATCATCGGTTTTCATGGATACATGGGCTATGTGGTTTCTGTTACCTTGCATTGCACGGTGTACGTATGTATGTATGTATGTATGTATGTATGTATGTATGTGTGTATGTGTGTGTGTGTGTGTGTGTGTGTGAGAGAGAGAGAGAGAGAGAGAGAGAGAGAGAGAAACGCAGTGTCATTAGTGGAGGAGAAAAACTGGAACGAATAACCCCAAGTCCGTCACGTGGCCAGCTAAGTGCAGGTTGATTGCCTTAATAAATATTAACATGAAATCGCGAGTCCTACAGAGTGACCTTTTTATTGAAATATTCAGTTTCACTCAACAACTGCATAACAACCATACTGCATTAGAGCACTCTGCAGCTTGACTTCTTTTTTTTCCCCATACTTTTTATGTCAGTTTTGTTAGACTTGCTCTTGGCCTTGTGTTTGACTGGCGTGTCGTTTGCCTCCTGAGGCAGACTGCATACACTCTAAACACGGCCAGTGTTGCTAGAGTAAATTGCCTGACCAGTGAGGGAGCCCAGTTTATCAGCAACTGACAGATGATTATTAGACCTGAAAACCTGAAGGTCAGCTCTTGTGATGAAAAAGTGCATATGCCTCAGTCAGGGAAAACCCACTGTGATTTACTCCCTATCCTCTATCTTCCTGTCTGAAAAAAAAAACATATTTTCCCTATGGCTCTGACCACATATTGATCTCTCTCTCTCCTTCCCTCTCTCTCTCTCTCTCACACACACACACACACAAACATACACATACAGGATTATGGGCAGTTGAAAACAAACAGACAAGGTAAAAAAAAAAAAAGTCATGATAGACTGAAAGCATTTCTCCCTTCGCACTTTTTTCTCTGAACTGGAGATGTTCATTCAGTCTAATGGTGTTTGGGAACTCAGCTCCGATCCTATAGAATGCAGACTATTAGGCCAACCCGTGGTGCTGTTTCTTTCATGGGCACAGAGTCACAGGCCGTGCTGGGAATGTTAAACACTGTGTTTGTGTCTGTTACTTGGACTCTTTAGGCTGCCTTGGACATAAACCAAGATCAAGTGATTGCAAAGACACAGCTAAACAAAGGCCCGCCGGGCCCCCTAACCGAATCAGAACTGTAGAGATTTATGCCATCACTCTGATGAATGGAGGGATGAAACCTGCATTGGAATGCAAAGGGAGAACTGTACAGGCCGAGGGAAAGGGATAAGCACTGAGGGAAAGATCAGTCGGGTATCATCTTCCATTCACGACATCAGTTCCCACTTTGACCTTCGACCAAAGCTCCATCCCACTGCTGAAATAAGTTGACAGTTCAGTTGCTGTGCATGCCAACAATGTGTGTAAGTGACATCATTTTTTGACGTGTAATGTGAAATGTTTCAGGACACATCACTGACGTCACACCTACCTCCAGCCTCCTCTCTGTACAGTTTCACCTGGCCTGGCCAGTCTCACTCTGCGTATGACTTTGACCTGTTTTATTAGGATTCCTGAACATTGGTCTGTGTTTTGGATTTCGGTAATCAGTCTTTATTGGTATTATTTTCTTCTGTGGACTCCTGTCAGTTTATCGACCTTGTTTTGGATTGTGATTTGGACTTGTTGGCTATCTCTTAATCAACCGTGGCGCCGTGGTTTAGTTGGTTAAAGCGCCTGTCTAGTAAACAGGAGATCCTGGGTTCAAAATCCAGCAGGAAACCGATTCTCTCCCCAAGCAATCAGACTTCCAAAGCACTGACACTACACATGCACACACTGCTTGGACCCTTAGACTGATAACTGTCTACATTACATTGCACTGTTCACTTACTCATTCACTACTGTGTACACCACAACTGTCTATGCCGCTGCACATGCACTTTAAAATTGTTTCACTCAGGACTGTACATCCACTACACATTTCTATACTCTTCTATTTCTACATTTCTTTCCTCTATTGCACATGTATATATTTCCTTTTTTATATATCTCTTTATATTACCTTTATATTTACCTTTTATTGTTTTTATTATTATCTACTTACTACATTGTACAAGTTGAGCTGGAATTTCATTACTGATAATGATGTCCATATTGTTATCTAGTAAATGACGATAAAACTTGAAACTTGAACTTGAAATAAATAAATAAATAAATAATAAACCATGGTACTCTGAAAAAGGAGCCTGGACCACCCTTGTTCCAACCACACATCAAACAAAACTCAAAAGGTTTCTTCAGGTTATTTTGGGATCTCTTACATAATTATATTTGTTGTTCTTTGTTTATGCAGAATTCCTCTGGTTCTGTGCTAGTATTTAGGAAAAAACATTCTAACGGTGAAGACAACGAAGAAATGTTCACTGCAGGAACGCTGTCACACCGAGCAAGTAATTGTTGCCTGAGAGCTTTCAGTGTCTCGGAAAACGAGGCACAGCTGTGATTCAACCACAACAAAAAAGATGACTTGCCATCGGGAACCGCTGTGGGCAACCCAGTACTCCCTCTGCACGAGAAGAAAACAAACAATTTCTCCCCCTCTCTCTCTCTCTCTCTCTTTCTCTCGCTCTCTCTCTCTCTCTTTCTCGCTCTCTCTTGTTGAAAGATGAATTATTGGTGAATGATTGATGGGACGGACAGCCATTGTAAGGTTACTATGTCCGATTTCTCTCTCAGAATGCTGCTGGTTTAAGAATGGGGGGACATGGGTGAAGAGAGGGGGGGTGGGGGGCGTGAAATGAGAGAACACAAACTCCCCAATCACATTGACACAAACATCACTTTGAAACTATGTTTCCGTTTTTGAACATGAGACTCAAGTTCATTTCCATGTAGCACTGCCTGTAAAAACAATCTGCCTTGATTTCCAGCAGAGGAGATGGAGAAATCTGACTGGTAATCTATTAAGTACGAGGTGTCGTAGGACACACATTAGCCGAATTTAACAACATTTTGAAACACCTCAATGTTCTTAAACAAAAACTCCTCCTCGTAAGAGTATCATTTTGTCTTTTCAGAACTGGCGGTGGAACAGAACACAGTTCATTCAAGATGCTCGACCAGCGTGAGAGACTTTACGCCAAACGCCTTCGACAATCAGTCTGCTGTGGAACCTGAAATTATTTAGCTGTGAAATTGATTTCGTGCAGTTCCAACCCCTCTCTCTCTCTCTCTCTCTCTCTCTCTCTCAGCAGACACAGAACGAAGTCAGACTAAACAACCTCAGTTGTTTACGTACATGACTTGTAGCTTGATGACACTGAAACACGGCGCCATGATCCACAGATGAAACAAATAACACGCTCTTTGTCTTTTATTTTTTAAGAGTTTTATTTTTTTTTGTTCTTTCAGACATTGCAGGCTAGTTTTAATTGAGCGCAGGGTAGCTCAAAGCCAGTACTTATCAAACCTGAGAGCTCTTACAGCAGAGTCACCACCAGAATGCCAGGCAAAGAGATAGAGGCATGGCTACACAATTAACTGGATAATGAATTCCTCCTGCTAAGAGCTTGGAGGGAGGGGGGCGGGGGGGGGGAGATAGCTCCGTTTTTCTTTCTTTCTTTTTTTTCCCCATTAACTGACTGCAGCAGTTCGGTGAGAGACAGGCAGAATGCTCTAACTAAGATAACGGCCATGCCTGGATTATAGTCTGTGGTTTAATGCAATTGAAATGTTATTTGACAGAATGCACGTGAAACAGAATGACGGTGTTTCCATCAAGCGAATAGAAGTTCTGAGGTGCTTGTTGTAAACACAAGACTCAGAAAGCCTCTCTGCAAATTGAATACATTCATTAAAGCTCACTGGTTTTGAAGTGACATGTTTTGGATGAATAAAATTTGCATATAATCTCCAGGCTACCAATTTCAACACGCGTGATCACTGTGAAAACACTCCCACTGGAGAGAATCAGCACCGCTTCCACAGGGTACCAAAGCTTCAGCGAAAGATGATAGACATGTGAGCCCATATTCATAAAACACCAGAGTGCATATAGAATCAGTCTGTCCTTTTGTGCTCCTGAAGTCTGGGGTTAAGGGAAGAGCGCTCTCACTCTGAAATACCTTAAATAAAATATGCACCCTGAAGTCGCACTTACAAGTGATGTCCAGAAAAACCCCGTCCATGTTTCATTTATTCAGGGAATCGGTTTTCTCACTAAATTAGTATGTATAAGAAATGTCTTTTAAAAAAAAGTTTCATTTCACATATTGTCGACAAAACGTGTTCTGAAGTCTAAACAGGTTCGTAAGCTTGATAGACCCCGCGTGCGAATAACCCCAAAGAGTACCTCATCATTATGGCCGCTGGATGAGTTCTTCCTTTTTCCCTGCGCGCGCAGACGGGGAAAATCAGGAAGTAAACATTGAGGAGACGTGACAAGCAGTGTGGACGAAAAAAAAAGAAGTTTTATGCGAAGTGAGGTAACTTCGCAGAAACAGCGCGAGTCTGTTGAACACATAAACACCGATTTAACAGTGTCCCTTTTGTAAGGATTACTTACAGGTGGGGTAAACTTTGTTCTCAAATCCGCTACGACTGCGAAACAAATTTTAAATAACCTGTTCACCGTGACGCACTCGTAACGCTCTGTTTCAGAGAATGGAAGTTAATTCACGTTCCTTTGGTTGGTAATGTCAGATACTTGGTAGCTATTAGAGAGAATTTAGTCGTCTAATTAGAGAGGCCTGTCTATAGATGGATGCGAATAAAACGGGTAACCAGCCTTTCTGTTTTTGTACGTTTAACTAGTCTCAAAAAGAGTGGAGTGGAATGTTACCGATTAGCCACAAGACCTATGCAGTGGAGTGGTTTAAGCGTTTTATGCACCAGGACAAAGTCTGTAGATATAGTTTCACCGGAACGGCATCAGTCTGATTCGGTGAGCAGTTAATAAACTGTAGGAATGTGTGCATAAAGGTATGTAAAGTTGGCTTCTGAACTACCAATATTTGCTGTGCTCTAATGCTCTAAGACAAAAAAGGACGAAAAAAAAAAACAGTTAATTAAATTTAGTATACTAAGTTACGATTGTTTGGTTGTCTATAGCCCGTGCTGATTTTTCCCCAAAGTCGCGAGACCTCTCTCTTGTGTCTGGCTTTTCAAGATAAACTGGACTTGTGTAAACAGAACATATCACGTGAGCACAACTATTTTGACCGTCACCATATGCTTATGCTGTGAATTGTATGGGGTCTAATATAGTATGTGTGGTCTTCTAATATTAGCACCGATTTTTTTTTAATCTGTGTGTCGTGGAGGTTTGTTGTAGGTACACTCTTGTAGAATAACATTATGCAGATCTCTCCATTGTTTTCTCCACTCTCCAGCTGTAGCTATGACGCCATCTCGGAGTAGTGCCACGGGCGGAGTTCTTCCAGTAAGCAAAGTGAAATATTCCAGATTGGCTGATAGCGATGAAGGCTACATCGATCTGCAGGTGATACAGACAGAAAAGATCAAGCATTTGCCTTACAAAGAGGGTTACGAGTCTCCTGAGAGTTCGTTTGCTAACGTGTCTTTTTGTGTGTGTGTGTGTGTGTGTGTGTGTGTGTCCGTGTTTAACAGTTTAAGAAAAGTCCACCCAAAGTTCCGTACAAGGCTATCGCGCTGGCGACGTTCCTCTTCGTCATCGGAGCTCTGCTGATTATAGTCGGTTCCCTGCTTTTGACGGGACACATAACTGTCACCGTAAGTGCACACAGCAGACATTCACGCTCAAGAGGCCCACTTCTCTCATGCACTTAACTGTGAAGTGATCCGCATTGATTTAATTAGTCCCATGGCCACTCAGCGCTGACCCGGCATCTGCGTCATTATTATTCCATTTCTACCACAACCAACCAACCAACCAACCAAACACCCAGCCGAACACGGACGTCACTCGGCAGGTCAAAGCCGCTGTATTGGCTGGGCTAGGGAAGATCAGTGCGGCTGAACCGTTGAACTGTGGCCAGTAATCTCTGACATGACACGCTCTGATCAGACTTTAGAGTACTGACCTGTGTGACCTCTCTCTCTCTCTCCGTCAGCACACGTTTTCTAAGCTCGTCTTCCTTTGACTGACAGGTGATCAGAGAGAAAGCCTCCGCTGTGGACGTACGAGTGGTGCATGTTACGTATTCATAAAAGAGCTCTTTAAATGTAAACTGATCTTAAAACCTTATCACTGGCACCTGTGTAATTAAGACGTCACTTAACTGTCATAACATCTAATATCGTAACACATGTCTACAAAAGGTATATTTGCATCGTACTATGTAAACAGTGGATGTGGAAACTCATTTATTCATTCACTCATTCATTCATACTCACTGACTGTGTGGACATTGTTTTGTGAGTGATGAGCTGTGCTCTACTGTCCGTCACACTTTGTAATTGTCATTAAGGCCAAATGACTCAGTGCTGGTCCCACTGGACCAACAGGCTCTTCTCCCCAGTCCTCTTCGAAGGCTCCTGCGTGCTTTTATTACAAATTACAGATGGGGCTACGGGTGAGCTTTTTTTTTTTAAAGATCTGGCTTCCTTCCTCCCAAAAAGCCCGGTCTGCCAAACACCCCAGACCGGCAGAGCACGGTCCTGAGCACAGCCGACGACTCACTCACGGCTTCATCCCTCTCAGTCGTCTCACAGTGCTGGTCCGTTAGAGCCGGTTTTTGGCCTCTTGGCTGCTACCCTGGCTAATTATCTTCATGAGCGGCTGCTGTAGTTTGGTGTGTGTGTGGGGGGGGGGGGCAGCTTGGTTTGGAAAGATTATGGGCAGTTTTAAATGCCCTCAGTTTCCTGCTAACTGATTTAACAGTGTTTCTCGGGATTATTTGAAATCTTCTTTGTGTCCCTGTGCTGGTTTGCGTCTGTTGACAGCTCTATGTCTCAGTGCTTGGGGTTGTGGTTTTCATATTGCTCCGTATGCAGTGGCCAATCAGGTGATCTGACACAGACGGGTGTATTTAACCTTACGCCGACTGGCAAATTCAATTCAAATGGTGAAGGACACGCAGGCGGATCCCTACCAACAGATTGTTCCGATTTTAATAAGACGTCAGGTTGTAATTGTTGCAGAAGGGGCCAGTGACCGAATATGAAATGCCTGAGGACCGAAGGGGGTGAATACTTTTCAAAGCAAGAATTTTTTTCAGTTTCGTATTTTTTATTTATGTTTCTTTTAAATAAAAGTGATTAGCGGTCATCTAAATGTTAAGTAAGTTTCGTGAACTGTACAGGAAAATCCAGTTCAAATGTGTCGTAATTTTGGGGTTGTAACACAGAAAACTGTGTGGTGGCAGTGTGTGTCTGTGTGTGAAATTATACATTCAGTAGACAGCAGTGTGGTGTGCCTCTTATAACTAAGATATTAAAGATGTCAGTATTCACACTTTAATTCCTATATTTGTGTCTTCACATGATTGCATAAACTACTGTAGAGGTTTAGTCTTACTTTACATAAAAAGAACTGCAAGGTTTCTTAGGTTTACATGTATCAGGCCCCTAATATATGAAGTGGGACTTTGGTTTTCTGTATCACGGACATTTTGTATATGTGGTCCTGTGTGTCTCAGAACCCGGATCGCACGGTTCCAGTCCTTATCATCGGAGTGCTGGTGTTTCTTCCTGGATTCTACCACTTGCGGATTGCTTATTACGCCTCCAAGGGTTACCGCGGTTACTCCTATGATGACATTCCGGATTTCGATGACTGATTTCATCGTTGATCAGACAATCTCCTGAATTAGCCAATCAGCAAGCGGCATGGGAGGCCTTCCTCTGCCCCCTGTACGTGTGTGTTCTGAACCCAAACTCCATGAGATGCCTTCAGACATTCTCCATGTGTTTACCATATCCTTCATCCAAAGCCTTAATGAACGGGGCTTAGCTGTACTTTCGTTTACTGTGTATTCTGCTGTTTGACATGCAAATTATTTGAGTGTATTGCAAAATATTAGAGTATTTATTTATCGTAAGAGAGTATTTAAAACATGCAGAGCCGCGGTTATTTTTTTCTTCCAAAGAAGGAGACTCTCCAAAGAAGTGTTCTCTTCAAACCTAGAGCTGAAACTGACTTTTATCCGCATGCAAATCTGTTACAATCTATAAATAATGTTTTATAAATCTGTAATATTTGCACAGTGCAGTATTGTCATTTTTGAGAATAAATGTTTTTAATTTGGCTATCTGAGGTTTTTATTCCTGATTTGGGATGTTCTTGTATTCTTTTTTTTTTTTTCACCAAAACTCAAAACATGTAACCGTATTTTTTGATCACCTTTTGCATGATTTGACCTACTCTCTCATTTGAAGTCAAAATTCTGATCGTGATGAGAGATAGTCCTTTGTTTTTATTTTTAACTCTAGGATTTAAAAGGCTTGTTCAGCTGCATATTAAAATTCTAACTGGGACATTGCGATTTGACTTTTTTTTATGACATAATTGTTGTACTGTTGTCAATAATGATACTGCCCGTCAACCCAAATCACATATGAATACCCTCACACACAATCAGCGCAGACATTCCGAACGACAGAAAAAGAAACGGGGTTATATACTAGCTCTATTAACTGGCGCCCTCTTGCGGAGGATTCGTCTTTTAATGTAATTTCCTTTCGAAAGAAGGTCAATTAAAATGCTGCCACTGCAAAGGAAGTTGAAGAGTACGGAGAAAGAGCGACATGATGAATTGAAAAGGCCTCTGTGCAATTAGAGTGAATGTGACGGTCCAGATATCTGGGAGACTGCGCGTGGTCCCTCTCCGAGTTATTTTTATTATTCATTTTTTTGATTGTTTGCCATGTGCCCTTAATCCCGTGGATGATTTGCACAGGGCCGGTTGATAAACAAGAGCGAGATCCAGGGCAAAGTGCAGAATGCACATTAGACGAGCGCCATAAACACATCTGAAACTCAAACATTACTAGTTTCCGTTATGAGTAAAACATCCAAGGCAAACGTGACTTGTGTAGGACTAGTGATTTGTCTTTGATCACCAGTCGCCCATGTTAGATAGCAGAGTCCGTCAGCGATGACACATCAGTTTATTTATCAATTTATCGCTCTGTTGCATTGTGTGTTTGTTTGTCGCTGTCTTTTTTAGAAATTAATAAATCAAGAGTATGTGATGACAAACTGAACAGTCTTCATCAAACAAGAAATATGATCAAACTGAAGTGTTTAGCTCGATTTCCGTGATGTTGTTGTTTTTCCCCCATAAATTGTTTCTAAGGATCACGGTTTTTGATCAAATATGTATTACTGCCATGTCGCTGATCTGATGCGTGTCGTAAACTCATACATAGGCCTACTATTTAAATTAGTGCCTATAATTTAGTAATGGTGTTTAGTAAAGGTGGTCAGTGCGCGCGCCCGCACCCGAGAGAGAGAGAGAGAGAGAGAGAGAGAGAGAAAGGAAACAGTTGAGACACCGTACGTCAGCTGGAGTACTAGACCTGCGTGCGCGTGTGTTTCACTTCTGAACAGACTCGTGCGCTGAGAAGTTTTTGAGAATTAACAGTTGCTGATATACACACCACACACCAACGTCTACGCAGTCTCAGCGGCTGAAAGATATACCCTCAACTTCATATCTGGGATTTAAAATCAGGTTTTGGATGTGAATTTTCATTGTTTGGATTAAGGAGCTGAAGCGTTTGATCGATCCTTGATATTCATCAGTGTGAAACAGTGCACCTTACTGCTGTGAATGCTGCGGGAAAATCTTTTTTATATTCGGACAGGTAAGACCTGAGTTGCCATTAACTTTACATTTGTACGCGCAGTTTGCCGAAGGCGTACCTAGCGCACTGTGTATTACAGCGGAGCTCTCAATAGGGGCTACAAGGAAATATTCATGGTTCCTAGAACACAGTCACACTAAAAGAAAAGAATTGAGGTTTCGCCAGTTTGGCTGTTAGCAGTTGTAGGAGTACGACTGTACGTTAACACATCGTTCGCGTACCGCGATGAATAGAACACAAAATAAAACGACAACTGATTTGCGGTTGTATTACATGATGAACAAGTTGAAAACGTGCGACATCGTAGGGCATTCAATTTGTATTGTTGTATACATGCAGATGTTCTTGTGTGTCTGTATCTACTAAGTGTTTGTAGTGGTCGCCTAGAGACAAATTAGCGTAAGGAAGTGCGCACTTATCAAGTATAACCCCTTCTTGCCACCAAACCTATACCGTTTGCTTGAGTTTCATTGAAAGCCGTTTCGTATAAATTACAAACCGTATTGTTAGTGTACTGTAACTGCAGAACGAAGAGATACATAGGGGCTTAACTGCTGACTCGTCTTTCACAAGTTGACGCTGCAGTGTTTGCTGAAAGTTGTGTTCGCTGTGAGGTGCTCAGAGAGAGTCCCCAGAGAAGCTGCCGACATTCATGTTATGACTCCGCTGTGGACGAAGTTGGAAATGACACCGTGTAAGAGCGAAGTCAAGAAAAAGCATTTTGCCGTTTTTTGTTTGTTTGTTTGTTTTTTAAGTTGACCCCTCACCAAAACCTGGTTGGTGATTAAAACGGCACCAGAGCAAATAATGCCAATGTGCGCGCGTGTGTGTAGGAAGGGGGTAACATATCTGTACTTTGTGTGTTAACACTGGTGTGTGAGCGTGTGTCGTGTGCCAGAGAGACAGATGTGATTAAGCTGTTGTGCGTGTTTGGGACACGAAGTCGGATCTAGTTCAGAACCACAGAACATTGTAGTAGGCTACTGCCAGAGACACCTTGAAAAGCGATATATCGGTTTCAACCAGTCAGTGTAGTTAAATATCCAAAGTAGCTGAGAGCAGGCGTGCGTTTCTTCAGAGTGTGATTCTGTGCGCGCTGTCCAGTGTCTTTTGAAAACTCACCTCAATGTCAGAGAACTAATATAATATCTATCACGCAGTTTTTCATTAATATACAACAGTAATAGGCCTATATAACAATTTTGGCCAGCAATCATACAAATCTGGCGATAGTACAAAAGTTTCAGTTCTTCTATTTAATACATGTGTATTACCATGCTATTCGTTGTTCATGTATATTGAGAAGTTTACCCTGTGTGTTCATACAACCGACCACAATGATTTTCCACTGTGCAACGTAGCGGACGATTTACAGTTGAACGTGACTGATAATCACGAGTCCTTTTTCAAGAACCATTTTGCTATGTTGCTTCCTGGAAGACCAGCCCAAACATTTGGTGCAATGGGACGTTTATCAGAATCTCTGCTCCTCTGATTTTCACACAGTTTGCTGTTTTGGTTTTTTAAAGGTTTTACCTTTGGTTATATTTACAGTGTAGGGATTCACAGGGCAGGAGGTCTTTTATTTCATAACTAAAGGACACAATGCCCTGGACTGATAATTTGGTCACTAATGGTCAAGGACCAGAATTTCTCTCTCTCTCTCTCTCTCTTGCTCTCTCTCTCTCTCTCTCTTTCTCTCTCTGTTGTCCAACAGCATGATCACAGATTAAGCAGTAGGTAAGACAGCTGCTTAACCATGCATATCTGATATCTGACTTCCCACTGGCCATGGGAGTACTTTTCAGCCAACACACACACACACACACACACACACACACATTTGCCCTCCTGTCGATCCTGTTTCTGTTCTTGGAGAGTAGCTATCAGTATAATGAGAGTTGATTAATGAAACATACAAACTCATACATACATTCACACTAATGTCAAATTGATGACAGCCATAAACACAGATGCATATACGCTTGCATACACACACTCACTCACTTGCCCACACCACTTAAGCAGTAATTATGTAAGGCACATACACAAAACAGTAAGTATTGCCTTTAAACAGATACACACAAGATACACACATGCACACACACACACACATACATGCATGCACACACACACACACACACACACACACACAAATGCAATACAAACTACACAGTCAATAATTAGGTCTTTTGGTCTGATGTTGCCATGGAGTTCACATCTCTTCTCAAAACTAATGAACGATCTGTAAGATCCATTTCGCCTCTGACCTGAGCAGCGCGGCTTGAATTCGGCCACAAATGGCTAATGGTTTACACAGTGAGGTCACTGTTTGGGGGTCCATCTGAATGGGTGTGACAGTTGGATTGTGTTTGCCCTCTCTGTTGTTGTAGACATGTTTGTGTTAGTAATTCCTTCCCTCCCACCGAGTGGCCATTTGCATGTGGGAATCTCTCGGCTTCACTGCCATGAGAAAGATCTCCCTTCCTCATCCAGCTTAAGGCAGTGAACACAAGGTTTATCTGTCTGACTGGTGGATACACTTTTATTCATAACCATAACAAACGAAAAAAAAAGGAATGTATCTGTCATATTTTCACAGTGTCCACATAGACAGATGGTGAGCTCTTGGCCCTGCTTTACTTTGTGGATTGGTAGCATTTTGGAGTTTCTCACCAGGCACATCTGCCAAGAGCATCTGTTTGCACTACAGTTGGGACTTTTTTTTTTTTTTTACTGTCTCAGTTAAACAAGGCAAATGGTCTACCATCTCAACAAATCAATCGTGTACCCATTTTGCTGATTAAATTTACGTGAGATGACGTCTACTATGAATCTGCTCTTTTCCCTCTAAAGAGATTCAAATATCTAAAACAGAGCACAGCAGCAGCAGGTTAGATGCTGATGTGTTCTCAGCATGACTACGCGTGTTCGTACCGAACTGTACTTAGTTTCGGTACTCGGTATTCCGAACTGACTCGTGATTGTAGCTACAACGTGTACACTTTAAAACGCGCGTGCTGCGTTCAAAATTCCTATCTCAACGGACAATTTACCATTGGTCCTCACACAGGAAATTTATTGTTTATTTTGCGTTTTTTTTTTTTTTTCCCGCTACACCAAGAGCTTGCCGAACCATGACCCGAAAAATGCGATACGTTACACGCCTAACTGCCAGTATGCTGAGTTGGTCTGAAGTTGTGTTTTTTTAAAGCTCTGTGAAAGGTGAGGCTGTGTTATTGTGGTGACACTGCTTGTAGGACACTGTGCCTGTAGGCGTGTCGTTTCATTGTTTTTTCTTTGTCTTTTTTTTCCTGTCACTTTCTCAGCCTCCCACCCCCCTCCTTCCGTCTCACAGTTGCCCTGTCCCAGGTCCGACTGATAGTTGGCTGTCTTTATTGCTTTATTGCTTTACATTCTTTTAGATCACCCTCCGCATTTGCTTAGACACATTAGACGGATGGACTTGTAAGGTCATTCTGAAGTATAAAATCAACTCATGATTCATCTCTTCTTGTTATGTTGTATTCAACATGTCTTTCTGAGCCATCTCTTATAGTCTACATGGCCAGAGGGAAGATGCGACCGTTAAGCTGTATAACTGTGAGTGTAGGGCAAAAAGTTCATCTAAAAGGCAGAATGTCGCCAGACAATAATACCGGCTCTAAAACAATAAGTTTGACTGCATTTTAGAACTTATTTCAGCAACTTCCAAAAAGTACACACACGCACACAAACAACACTCTGTCTAAGGGGTTTAGTTCGATTTGACACGACATAGGCCTAATAATTCTTAATTAGGACAGAGTTTATGCTCTGGCGTGTAGGCTGCTTGCCTGTGGAAGGAGAAACCGCAATACTCTATTTATTAACAGTACACTACTATCAAGACGTCACATAGTGGAATAAGGTTAATTTTTGGGTACATAACACTCTGATACCGGATTACTGAATGTTAAGTACATATTTGATATTTTCATATTTCCAAACTTCCGCCCGGAGCCCTAGTCTACGTCATACAGTGTTTATATGGATCAGTGCAAAAGGTTTGTTTTTAGTAAAACCATTTGACATTATCGCTGTACTCCACAGTATCGACGAATCACATTTCCAAGTCTGTAAACCTGGAGCAGTTTTAGCAGTTCTTTTTTCCCTTTGACTAGAAAGAGCTTGATTGACACCTCAGTCCCAAATGGGTTACTATCACGACAATGTCCCACATGACTCAGTGATTGATGAATAATCCGTCAAGATGTTTCCCAGCCGTATCACAAACTTGGGAGTGTTTTGTTTATTTGTCACGTGTCTCACCTTTGAAATATAATGAAACCATACATTTATTGCGATAAAACAACGCGTCTCAGTAGGTTTAGTGGTAAATAAAAAACGCAATACAAATCCATGTAAAACAGAGCGAGTGTGTAGTGTGTGCTTTTGGGGTTAAACGTGTAAGTGGATTGAGCGAGGAGCTCCGTAAAGAGTCTGTAAGAATAGCGCTCTCTCGCTCTGCACTGCAATTACTTAAAGTAATCGTCTGTCAGCAGTGGTGTGCGGTAAAGCAGGGGTGATGCCTGGGGAGGGTGAAGTTGGAGGGCTAAACAGAGCTTTAAGCTTATGATGTTAGATTTACCCTCCTCACGAGCTGAGCCACGCTACAGCGTCTCTCTCTCTCGCTGCTTAATTCAGAAAATAATCCAGTGTCTCGAAGAATGGGTACAGGCCATTTACTGTACAGTGCAATTCCGCTGTCACGAACATTCACTGAATAATTCTAATTAACCGGAATATGGTTCGCGCGCTCGCGATGACCGAGGCTGTGAGATGAGGCCAGTTAGCTGTGTGTGTATGTTAAACGACATGTGATTGGCTTAAGGAGATCCGGTGAAGGGGGCAGGCACCACGTGCTGTGCCGTACTTTCACCTTTTGACTCTGAGTAGCTTAGGCAGTGTTTCTTTGTGCACCTCACGTGGAATTTAACCCAAAGGACTTGTTTACAGGATTGTGATCCATTTTCATGCAAGTAAAAATGGATGGGCCTACCTGGTTGTTTAACTGAATGTTTTTTTTCCTCTGTGTGGGATTAGTAAATTTGATGCTGATATTACGGGCTGTCTGTGCAGGTGGAGAAATGTGGTGAAGTGTGCAGACTGCCTGACATGGGACTGAACACACGCCACCTCCTGACAGTCACTGTGGTCGCTGCACTTTGCCTCTTCAGTGAGTATTCTGCCACGCACACACACACACACACAGACACACACACACACACACACACACTTAATCCAGACCACACACACACACACACACACAGACACACTTAATCCAGACCACAGACACACACACAGACACACACACACACACGCGCACACACACACACACACACACACACACTCATTCACTCACACACATGCACACTCACACACTTAACTCAGACATACAAAGACACACACACACACACACACACACACACACACACACACACACACAAACACACTTACACACACACTTACCCTCCTATCGATCCTGCTTCTGTTCTCGGAGAGTAGCTATCAGTATAATGAGAGTTGATTAGTGAAACATTGATCTTACTGAACTGATGTTTTGTTTTCTGACTGTGCCAGGGTCGTGCCTTGCGGCAGATGCTGCAGTGCATGCTAAGAAGGGGGGCACAGCAGTTTTAACATGCAGCCTAGACCTGCCTGGGGATGGGCCATCTGCACCCAAGTATGTGGTGGAGTGGGTACGCCAAGGATACGAAATCCCCATTCTCATTAAATTTGGAGTGTACGCCCCTCGTGTGCATCCCAGATATGAGGGTGAGTCCCGTAAACTCTCTGCGTTACTCTCAGCATGTTCCCCCGTAAACACTGTCTTAGATCTGTTCACCTAGCTGTCTCCCTTCTCTAAAGAGACTTTCAGTTATTACTCTCTGTGTTAGAGGAGTAGCTTCGAGGTTAAATATGTCAATCAGTAACACAAAGGTGTTGGAGTGACCGTTTTCCTAAACATTACAACATTATCACTGGTCGTATGTGTTTCCCATTTAGAATGGATCTCTGTTACGTGTGCATTTATACAAAAGCATACAGGAGTGAACTTTAACTATTCTGTATGTATATTTGCTGTTAAAATGTAAAAAAAAAAAAAAAGCACTACACAGTATATTTGTAATAACTCACACTGCAGGCAAATAGGTAGACTGTTCTTTTCTGCAGGTTACACTGTGATTGTTGTGTTTGTTACGTAAACCAGCTGGTATGTAGGACACGTCTTATTAAGTGGGACAGATGCTCTTATGAGAAGTAGCAGTGTCTATATAATTTGTACAGACAAGTACAATAATTACACTCAAACCATACGATAGCTTAAGCCACACTTCAGTTCCATCATGCACGCAGCGTCTCAGTGTCGGCTCTCTGCCGAAGGGAAACTGCACATTAATTCTGTTTCAGCTGAAGGTCTTCTCTCTCTCTCGCTCTCTCTCTCTCTCACTGTGACACTGGCTCTCTCTGTGTCTGGAGCAAGACGCTTGCTTCTCTCCCTCAGATTGCATGGCTGTCTATTGTGTTCTGTGGGGTGTGGGGAATTGAGTTCCTCACTACGGCTGAGAATGGCTTTCTCTCTTGTGCTAGCCCTGTAAAAAGACACACAATGGGTTTTATGTGAGGGGAGAGAAAGGATGCTGTGCTTAAGCAGGGATCCCCGTTCCTGGGAGAGCTTTCTCTCTCTAAGCTTTTGATCAGGCAGAGTTTTGACCTCTGTGCTCTCTGACACGTCGTTGAGATTTCCGCAGGAGCGCAGAGCATTCCCGTGGTCTGAAGGCAAATGCTCTGACAGGGATGGCCTGCACCTGCCTGACTCACGGTTGTCAAGGCGACAGGCACCGGAATGGCACGGGCTGACACTGCCGGAGCCAGACAGGAAGTGCCCATAGCCAATGAGAGCTGAGAGACTACCATTCAGCCTTCCTACAGATATTTTTCAAAGGACTTGGCTACAGACATTTTCATTTAATTTCCATTTAGTTCATTTAAGAACACTGGGTCTCTTGTGTGTGCGTGTGTTTTTTTTTCTCTTTTCTTTTTTTATCCTGTCAATGATTTAGCCCCAGAAGCCAGGAGTGATTATACATAATGAGAGGTTTTAAATAGCTCCGTCAATGATCTGATTAAAATAATTAAAGCATGCTTAATTAAGTGTAGCTTGTCTAAGTCGTCAAGTTTTTTTTTTTCTCCTCTCCTCGTTTTCAAACGCTTCATAATCTTCTCTCAAACATTCATACTCTCAGACTCTCCAATACTGTCTGCTATCTGTGTAATTATCTATGTAATTACACAGATGAGATGATGTGTTTCGTGAACGTAAACATGCTCAGATGCGAATCCACAGTCAAAAGTGGACGTTCAATATTTGCTTTCGCTTTTTTTTTTTTTATGTTCCTAAACAATTACGTCATGTTACACTATTGGTATTTCCCTACAGTAGGTATAGTTCTCATGTAAAACAAAAGGTGAAACAGCAGGAAACATAAAGCCAGAAATCTCCTGAAACAACCAGATCAGATTTTACACTCCTGTAGAGCAGCACAAAGGGAGACTGACGTCCGTTCTGGGCACCGAGCGCACTGTTCTCACGAGGGGCGGGTCTAAAGAACAGGTGCAGTGTGAGAAAGCCGGGGAGGGGGGGTGAAATCGTGGATTTCCCCTCCTCAAGTCAGGCTCGGTGTCAGGTGTCTTTACCCCACGCAGCACTGTTAATGTGACAGAGAGTGGACAATGTTAACACTCACACCTGCTCACCTGGTTCACAGCGCTGTGGAACACACAGGTCTGTGAGCCTCTGGACACATCCACTGGACGGCTCTCACGTCTACTCTCAAATCGATAAAGTCTGATAAAAGGGGTGGGGAGCACACCGCGGTGAATAAAACTCAGAATTTTTGACTTTGTTAGTTTAGTTTTGATGAAGTGTTAGTTTAGTTTTGACTTTAAGGGTTAGTTTAGTTTTGTTGAAGAGTTAGTTTAGTTTTGACTTTAAGGGTTAGTTTAGTTTTGACTTTAAGGGTTAGGTTAGTTTTGATGAAGTGTTAGTTTAGTTTTGACTTTGAGGGTTATTTTAGTATTGATGAAGTGTTAGGTTAGTTTTGACTTTGAGGGTTAGGTTAGTTTTGACTTTAAGGGTTAGTTTAGTTTTGACTTTAAGGGTTAGGTTAGTTTTGACTTTAAGGGTTAGGTTAGTTTTGACTTTGAGGGTTAGGTTAGTTTTGACTTTGAGGGTTAGTTTAGTTTTGACTTTAAGGGTTAGTTTAGTTTTGACTTTAAGGGTTAGTTTAGTTTTGACTTTAAGGGTTAGGTTAGTTTTGACTTTAAGGGTTAGGTTAGTTTTGTTGAGTTAGTTTTGATGAAGTGTTAGTTTGGTTTTGATTTTAAGGGTTAGTTTTGATGAAGTGTTAGTTTAGTTTTGACTTTAAGGGTTAGTTTAGTTTTGATGAAGTGTTAGTTTGGTTTTGACTTTGAGGGTTAGTTTAGTTTTAATGAAGTGTTAGTTTTGTTTTGTTGAAGAGTTAGTTTTGATGAAGTGTTAGTTTAGTTTTGACTATAAGGGGGAGTTTCATTTTGTTGAAGAGTTAGTTTAGTTTTGATGAAGAGTTAGGTCAGGTGGACTGTCTGTGTCAGACAAAAGCCTTCAGGCTGATTGGGGAAAACCCTCATCTTTGGAAAAAAAGGCAAGAGTTTGACTAGAACTGTGAACTGTGTTGGAAAGGTCGATCAAAAAAAAAGAAAAGAAAAGAAAAGAAAAAAAAAGCGGAGCAGATGGTTTATGTTTGTGTTTGGTTTGCTGAGCAGATGGGGGTTTAGACAGGTTACTGTGTTAGCGACGCTACATCAGATCAATTGGATTAATTAGACTGATGAATTTAGACTGACGTGAAACAGCAGCCTGGAAATGATGAAGCGGTCGAGAAGGAGGCGGCCCCGCACGCGCGGGAAAACTTGTCGGACATTTCTGTTCAAAGCCTTGAATTGCAGAGTGCGACTTTTAAAAAGCACACAATGACCTCTGTCGCCCCTCCCCCCTCCTCTCCCAGGGTCGGCAGCTCTTTCCAACCCCCCCCCCCTTTGTCACTGCCTCAGCTTACTGCGAGAATTCCCCAGCCCCCATCTCCTGCCCCTCCAGTCCGAACAGCTAACCTGTCTCAGTTACCTTATCTCAGACCAGCGTTACGCTGAAAGCCTTTCTCCAACCTGTGATGATTCAAATTTCAAACGACAACAGTGTCTTAAAGGCGGGAGGACAACAGGACGGATGGGTTTCATAAAAGGAAACACGATCCTTACGCTTCGCCCGACTGAAACTCTGAAACTGTAGAGCTGCTCCGGTCGGGGAAGGAGAGAAACGCCATGTCTGCGGCACGGAAGAGGGCTCAGGAAGATCCGTGGATTTTCAATTTCATATCCCAAGGCCATGAAACCCTTGTGTCAGACAAAAAGAAAAAAAGAAAGTCAAAAAATAGGGTGGGGGGGGGGGGGGTCGTTTGCCAATAGAGTGGGAAATGTTTAGTGGTGAAAACTAGGAAGAATGTCGTAAGGTATAAGATAAATGATTAATGATCATATATATATATATATATATATTCAAGATATTCTTCTTTTTCTTCTTAATGTTGTTGTTGTTGTTGTTGTTATTGTTGTTGTGGCAACAGGACTTTACCAAATGTGATATACCAAACCCTCAGCATTATTTACAGTAAACACATACTCATCCAAAGTCATGTTACGGTTACAGTTATGGAAAGATACGTGTGTTTTGCTCCTGAACACATGCTCTGACGTGGCTCTCACAGGAGACACTGTCATGAGACATTCTGGAGGCTCAACCATGTGATTACTGAACGGCACAGCCTGTGTGTGTGTGTGTGTGTGTGTGTGTGTTTGTGTGACCCTAACATTCTCTGAGGAGCGTGCTTTAGCATTCTCATAGTAACACTGGGGATACACTGAGCAATTCTGTGTGTGTGCGTGTGTGTGTTTGTGTGCGTGCGCGTGTGTGTGTGTGTGTGTGTGTGCGCGTGTGTGTGTGTGCGCACGCGCATGCGTGTGTGTGTGTGTGTGTGTGGACAAGAGGGGGGTGGTTGAAGAAAAGGGGTTGAGCTGGAGGAGTGTTGAAACTGTAATTGCAGGTAGATGCCTAATACAGGTGGTACTGTGCACACGCGCGTGTGTGAGTGTGTGTGTGTGTGTGTGTGAGTGTTATGGAAAGGAAGACAGGAAACAGGTGGGCACACAGATGTGGACACTATAGATGTGTAGTACTGTGTCTGTGCCAGTGAACAGAATGTGAATGTCATGGCGCTCACTTTCATATATCTGAGCTGACATCACTGTTTTCTCTTAAAATATCTCTCCATCACTTTCATAAACCTGATCTGAGTTCAGTATTTTGACTTTTTGCTTTTCTCCTTCACATTCATAAACCTGATCTGAGTTCAGTATTTTGTCTTTTTGCTTTTCTCCTTCACATTCATAAACCTGATCTGAGTTCAGTTTTTTGTCTTTTTGCTTTTCTCCTTCACATTCATAAACCTGACCTGGGTTCAGTATTTTGTCTTTTTGCTTTTCTCCATCACATTCATAAACCTGATCTGAGATCAGTATTTTGTCTTGCTCCATGTCTGTCTGGCATTCTCAGCTTTTTGTGTGTGTGTGTGTGTGTGTTTGTATTAAATCTTTCAGACATTATTCCACTGAGATGCACCCCCCCCCCCCCCCCCCCCCCCAGCAGAACCCCGCTGAGCTGTCTCAGCAACTCCATGCTATTTTATCTCATTTCCCCAAACATTTCAAATCAAAACACACTTTTTTTTGTTTTCTCAGTTGCTTGTTTTCCTCACAACATGAGTAGAGAGAGCAAACCTTAGCACTCAGCCACCCCTTGAGCCCCTCCCTCTCCCGTCTGTGATTTTAATCCACGTCTCCACGGCAACTACATTCAAATCCAGGCTGCTGGCGCTGAGCACGGCAGCCACTCATGGGTGTGAGTCTGCACACTCAACGCTGGATGAGGGAGATGCGTATGATGGAAACAGTTTCTCAGCAGGCTCTGTGTGTGTGTGTGTGTGTGTGTGTGTGTGTGTGTGTGTGTGTGTGCGCGTGCGCGCTGTGTGTGTCTGTATGTGTCTGGGTGTTTGAGTGTGTGTGTGTATGTGTATGTGTATGTGTATGTGTGTGCGTGTGTCTGTGTATGTGTGCGTATGTGTGTGTGTGTGTGTGTGCGC